>NC_089821.1:90979255-91101755 GCF_035046505.1 Tiliqua scincoides
CATCAATATCTAGCACAAGACAGCACTTTTTTTTTTTACTTACAGAAGATTGAGAAACCATTTGAGTCTTAACAAGACAGAATCTTGTACAAGTCAAAATCTCTTAACCCTACTATTCAAGGATGGAGTAGTCTTGGAAGCAAGTTAAATAGAGGTGATATGAAGATAGCCTTTTAAACTTTCTAAAGCCTGCCTAGAACTAATGAGATCTTTAGATGTACGGTGGTCACAAGACCTAAAGACATAGTTACAGGCTCAGTGAGCTATTACAATCCACAGAGAAAGAATATTTTAGTGTCCTAAAGGGAAATTTCTCTCCACCAGAAGTTTTAAATGCATGTAACTTAAGGCCTTATGATGGGAAGGTGACGCCTCTGGCAATGAGGCAGTCAAGAGACCAAGAACTTGAAACAGCCATCATTTGACTTATTGCAGGCCCTCACTACTAGCTTGGTCAGTACCTGAGGTTACATGGGTTATGCAGACCTAGGATTTTAATAGCCTCTACTCCTACCACTATTGATAAGGAAAAAACGAAAATGTCAAGTTCAAATGATTTTCCTTGAAGGAAAGTAGTAATGGGCCTATTAGCCAAGCAATGCAGGCCCGATTTTTTTACAGGCCCGATTCCTCTAAGAACTGCTGTTTTATGCTCTTTTATTCTGACTCTTCTGACTACTGTTTTTATGGGTTCTGCTAATGTGTTTTTTAATATGTTTTTATCTGTTTGTGAAATTATGTTTTAATCTGTTTTATATGTTGTTAGCCACCCTGGGTCCCTTTTTGGGAGAAGGGCGGGATAAAAATAAAGTTTTATTATTATTTATTATTATAATGCAGAAACAGGAACTAAACAGGGCTCAAACAGTTACACAACCTTCACCACGGAGGGAATGCCACCAATCAATTGATATTGTTTCTTAGCCAGGTACTTTAGATAGTAAAAGCACAACCTCTTGAAGCTATTACGCCTTTTTCTTCCCATAATCCCTCAATGAACGTGGCTCATCTACAAGAATTTATAAGTCCTTGGCTGGCTTCATCAATACTGTGAACCACAGAAATGGAAGTATTACTCCTGTGGATGAACTATAGGACCTCCTGACAAATTCCTATGAATGTGCCGACCCCCTTCCCTTTCTTAGGACGCAATCCTAACCAATATTCCAGTGCTGACCTAGCCGCAATGCAGACCCAAGATAAGGTAACAAACCTGTCCTTACCTTGAGGAGCCTTGACCACCTTGAGGAGCCTTGACCCCCTTGACTACCTCCCACTAGTGCACACCACATTGGCACAGCTGTGTCAATGCTGGAAAGTTGGTTAAGATTGCGCCCTTAGTCCCTCAGAAACCATTCCCCCCCCCAAAAAAAAAAAAAAACTCCCATGGTCTGATTGGTGCCTGCACCATCTGCAGAAGTCACAGTTAACATTATAGTCCACAGGTAGCAGCTGTCAAAAAGAGCAATTGCACACTTAGTTCCTTCTCCCTTTTGTATGGCTTAGGAGAACTTACCTTGTGTTATGATACCACAACATTCTGTTTCCCAGTCCTCATTCTGCAACATTGACTGCTGTGGGTGGTGGCTGGAGAAACATATAACGTTATGATACCTTGACACAGGCAACTGGTATAGAGAAAGAAATAAACCCTGGCTGTATGGTGGCAGCTGTATCTTTAGCACAGTGTCTAAGTTGGCCTTAAGCATACCATACTCAGTTGGCCTTAAGCATACCATACTAAATGTCAAAGTTAACCCTATAGCTGACAGCCCCTGGTTTGGGGTTGCATGATCTTCCAGGATACATTTCTGGTAGTATAACACATTGTGTAACGCCATGACTTCCTAGTTGAATAGGAAGCCCAACTTGAATAGCAGCCCAACCCTATTCTCAGGAAGCACCTATGTGCCACCAGGTACACTAGCATAGAAACAATGCCCACCACTGGTCAGCCCCTCCGCTACCTCCTGCTGCACAGATGGCGGTGCAGCAGCCAGAGAACTGCGCACCACCAGCAGTGGAGCACAAACTGACTGCCAGCACAAACCCACCCACAGAGAATCAGGAAAGGGGCAGGGAGCAGGGTGAGATGGGACAGGGGCAGAATGAGGCGGAGCCTGTGGCTGCCGAATCCCAAACCTCCATCCTGGGATGGACATGCTCCCAGCAGCTCTGCAGAGCTACACCAGCAACAGAGCTGGCATAGCTCTGAGGAGTCCCATAGAGATCCATGCAGCAGTTGGCATATAGATAAGGAGAACATCACTTAGCCCTCTTGGCCAGATCAACCTGTCCACTCGGACAGCACATTGGATGCAACAGACATTGCACTGGTCAGGTATAGGATTGAGCTGTTGGAGTAAAAAAAAGTCCTGTCCATGAGGAGGAAAATATAAATGTTTGACTTCTGGTTGCTTTGCTCTATAAACAGAAATAATGCCTGACCCTTCATTACCACAAACAGCTCCAGAGTCAGACAAAATAGTGAGACACCAGTAGCACTACAGTATATTTATATTATAAGCAAGTGTTCATATATATGATGATCAATGGTTTGGTTTATTAAAGTATGCTAAGAATTGTTAGAAAATATTCTTCAGACAATTTAGCCATGAATAGTCCAGTCTTCCTTTCAAATCTGCGCTGCTTGCAAGTACTATATAACGGAGGGTAGAAAAAGTCACAAAAGAACTCCAAGCACAATCCCAAAACGTGCTAAGGATTTATAATCTCTTGGAGAAACGTCATTTCCCTCTGAAATGCATTAACGCCCAATAAATCCTGCAAACACTTATGGCTATGTTTGGCATTAAACTGTTAGCAATATCCGTAAATAGAGATGAACTAAGCATTGCTCTTTAAATTTGCGGATCAAACGTGAGCATCCATTTCCTTTGCTAAATATTTGAATACAAGCAGGCACCCTTTGACTTTGAAGAATGTCCTTCAGCAACTTTGATGTTGCTTAATCTACTTTAATAACTTAGGCAAAGCAGATATTCCATTTTTGCTACTACAGCAGGGTGGTGGAGATGCAATTGGGGGCCAGATTAAGACTGGTCAAGTGCTTAACTCTTCAAAATGAAAGGTGCCAGAGATTTAAGCCTGCCTAGAAGCTAAGCCAGCCACCCTGAAATATGATCCTCAACCCAAATTGTGGGGGCCAAGCAGAAGTTACTGAGGGGCAAGCGCTCTGAATATGTTCAGAGGCATAAATAATTGCCACAACGTTATATATTTTAAGACACTGTCTGGTAAGGGAAGCAGATTTCAGGGCCTAGAAGATGAAGAAATTAAGCCCTGGCTTGGTAGCAACCTGGGGACAGTAATAATGTTGCATGCTGTGGCCCTTATGCTTCTCCCCCCATTACAAACCTTCACTTGAAGGAACTTTAATAACAGCCCATTCCTATGGGCATGTAGCACTGACAGAACTAGCTTTCTCCTAGTGCCACCCGCCTTAAGGCAGTTGCAAAAGCAGTTTGGGCAGTGTGCAGTGTTTTTCAAAAGTTTGTCCTCAGAAGGTCCCAGTAGAAAAGAGGAGGGGAAAAGAGAAGTAAAGAGAGAAAGAAGGACAATGAAGCAACATCTTGTTTATGTCTGCATCTTGCATACTCTGTCCTCCTTGTGGGGAACAAGATAAAATGTTTGTACCTTCCCTCCAAAGTATAGACACATGACGCCTTGCAGAACCAGGCCAATATTCATTCCACCTAGTAAACATTCTGCTTCCCAAATTAACGCTGGGTGGGAGGTGGTCTGTCATCTTCCATGCGCTGCCTGCCCACTTAAGAGAGGACAGATGATCCATAGGATGTAAGGCCATGTCACAAAAAGACTCATTGAGGATCTGCCGGGGTATTACATTTGGGATAGGTTTACTTTCATGCTCCAACCAACTTGGGGACTTCCTATGGCTCTTCAGAGGCAGTTTCCTAGTGAACTGATGGGTTCTAGCTCTCCGGAACGAGTTGTTTAGTCAACCCAGCCTGACTGCTGGACGAGACTAGGCATTCTATGACAATCTGAATGGTTCCTGATTTGTATTTGAGAGCATGATTGGGGTTTTGAGATAGCTCAGGAGACTGTGTGCATCATTGAGCCTATGGGAAAAAATGGGGTTATGTTCCAGTGGACTCTCTTCACCATACAGTCTATGAACTTCATGAATCTGAATCTTAATGAAGTCTACGGGGCTGGGTGACACTGAGGGCTAATCAACATCTCCAACATCTAAGCTTCTTCCTCCATGCTAGCTATCTTTCGATTTGTTGAAAATTGCCCAACAACAAGGCCACAGAGTTCAGCAGTGGGGAGGGGTTGCTTCACCTGTTCTCCTCCTCCTCCACCTGTCTCTTGTCTTCTGTCCTGGGCTTACCCCAGCCCCAGAGCAGCCCTCTAGTAGCCTTCCAGAGATCTCTCATCATTGCCAGTGTTATGAAGATTCAGCTGCAGTGCCCAAGATGGTGGGGTAAATCGATCTTGGGGAATAGTTATTAAGGCTCAGTACATCTGTGGATAATGGAACTCGTATATTAAATAGCATTACATGAGCGACCCTCACCAGATTTTAAACACCAGACCGTGGAGGATTTCACCTAATACAAGGGAAGAGGAACGTGTCTCAGCTTCTAATTAAGGAGATGGAGTGTTGTTAAATTCACTGTGCCTTACTCTAACCAATTCGTCATCCATCCACTGCTCAGTCATTGTGTTGACAGGCCCCAATGGCTTAATTTCATGTATTATATCAGACCCACAACACAAACCTACCTCGCTAGTGAAGCTTAATCTTGTGAAATAAGATTTCCTGAAATCCACTGATTCCACCCCCTTCTGAGCCTGATCCACCCACCCTGCCTCATCTCCTCCCTGTTCAACCCTCTCCCCACTGTTTCACCCCTTTCCTGCCCTCTCCGCACCATTCCACCCCATGCGCCAGGCTTACCTCCTTCAGCAGGTGTCCACCAACATGGGTAAGAAGGCTCTGGCCTTCCCCAGTACACCGGCTCTCTGCACTGTCACACAACACTTTACGGCGCTTTTGTGGCAGCAAGCACCATCAGAACCCATGTTCCGCAGGTGCTTCCTTTCAATAGGATTGGGCTGCTAATGATTTTACTTCATGTTTTTCCAATGGTATGAACAAAATAATCAAGAGAGAAAGACACACAGATCAAGAAAGTGCAAACATGGATTTTATAGACCTAGATTTTCTTAAATCAGGTCTCTAACAAGAATAAGAATAAACCTTCCACAAATAGCTTGTTCTGGCCACCGAAGTAAAACACAACCTTGTTGACTGGGAGTTGAAGGTTATACAGTAGTTAAGAAGCGCATATAACTCAGCTGTCAATGATAGTTTTGAAGTACTAGGGGAATAATTAAGTTTCCCTATTAAGAGAACACAAGCACTGAAAATTTCAGAACCCTTCACTGGCATACAAAAGTGCTAACAATAGCTGAATTAAAGGTTACATATCACCTAACAGTGAGCTTTCGACAAATTACTACAACAAGGACACACACACACACACACAAAACAACCAGGGTGTAAAAACTGCAAAAATGAAGTAGTTACTTATTCAGTTCACTGTCTACCTTCCAGAATCAAGCTTTAATAAAATTCTTACTGAATTATAAAAGAATGATAAAATTCATGCTGCTCTATTAAACTGGGGAGGGGGGATGAAAATGTACAAATGGCCTTGTTTTAGCTATACAAAATATATCAGTGTTACAATAACAATGCAATGCGATAATCCTTTTCAAAGGAAAAACATGGCAATAACGTGAGGAGACAATCTGTTGCCCACTTGCCAAGGGTGCAGTTTCCTAGCCCTTCTCCTGACTCTACCTCTCGATTCTGTGGGCCTAATCCAAAGCCTAGCCAATTCCACCACCAGTTCTGGTCCCTGACCTTTTGCAGCTACAGAAACCACCATTCGTTTACCAGTTCCTTGAACCCACAGGCCTTCCAAGGGTGTCATATGTTCTACTCTTTTTCTCTTTGTAATGGGAAATCAGGGGATGTGCCTGAACATTTTGGATTCCACTATTCTAACTGTGGTGCTGGTGCACCATTTTTCTGCAGGTAATATTTGAATAGCTGTGATCGCATGTGCCTTTTTAAAAATTCAGTTGGAAAATCAGTACACTCCATGCCAAAAGGACAGAGCCATGCATGACAAAGTGGTGGATTATTCATTCAAGATTATCGGTGCTAGTGATTCAGTGCCCTCACTCTTTGAGTGGAATTTCAGATGGCACACCCAAAAATCAGCAGAGGTCATGCTAATGACTCATACTTTCTCTTTTACATTGCTAGCACAGTGGGACCTTGGTATCCAGAGCGGGTTCTGTTCTGGAACCCCCTGGGGATACCAAAATCCACTGATATCAGGAACTGATTTTAAAGGGTTTAAATTTTTTTTTTTTTTTTAAGTATGCCAAAACCTATTTTCCTACCTTCCCATGGCCAAATGATGTATTCTGGAGCAAACCTGGGAGGAGCAAGAAACCTCCACACAACCTAGAAGTTGGTCTTTAAGGTCTAAAAATAGTAGAAGCTGGGAAATGGAACAGTTTGGCCACCCAAAGTAGGAAACCCAGTTTTGACATGCTTTTTAAAAATTTAAGCCTTTACAACCAGTTTCTGGTGCCCACTGGAATCCATGGGGAGTTAAATCCATGGATGCTGGACCTGCAGATACTGTATAACATTGAAAGCTGCATCTACATACATGTCACTCTCGATCAACAGGTGACTGAATCTGCAGGGACAATTCTATCCTTCTAACACTTAGAAAAAAGTGAAAGTGGGTAAAGCCATATGGGAATGTGTGAGCTGACCTGAACCTGGGTTTGAAATGTTGGCAGGCTGCATCGTAAACATTTCTTATTAAAACTTGTTATTTACATTTCTCTCATCTTCCATTGTTTTTATAGCTCATTTCCAGTTAGAAAACCTTGCTCCAACCTATATTTTAAAGCAGCGAGATGGATAAATATTTAGTGTAGACCTAATTACCCTCTATAAGGTTGCAGATGCAAATTTCAATGTACTTGGAATTTCCTCTAAGAGATTTGGCAGGTATAAGTCATCCACATCCTCCAGACTCCCAGCTTCCAGAGATAGCTTATCAACAGTTGGCGTTTAAAGACAGCAGCTTTATTATTAACAATCAATAATGTTTTAAAACATTAATACACTTAAAGCAACGTTAATGCAATTACATTTCATTAAACAAAATTGATGCTTGAAATGCAACCACCATCAGGCTGTGCTAAGTCAACATATCTCCACGTCACTGTTTTAAAGCTTCATTTTCTTTTTCTTTCTTTCCCACAGTCTTTTCTCTCTGAATGATGTGAGCAGAGTGAAGCCAGAACTTGATATTATTCCCATTTAAAAATGTAGTCACTGACATCACCAACAATTGAAAGGTATTTCTACCAAGGTTTTCCAACTCTGTAGAGAAAAAGCAAGTAGATTGGCTGCCCAAACCAGAGCATCTTCCTTTGCAGCAATAGATACATAAACATAATAGTGGATTTTTTTTTTGCTGTGTCTGAGAAGAACATAGAAAATGTCCACTTCAGAAAAGAGTTCCTAAACTCCACGAGGGACAGTTCAGATGCCAAGAGCAGCCGCTGCTTTTGCTAGAAGGGAGGTCTGGCAGGCATGTCGTCACAAGGTCACTACTTGGGGGTTTACCCATGAGATGTATATAGCAGTTCGCAACACTGGCATGGAACTAGGAAGACATGTTGTCCCTGATGAGCGAGAGAGAGAAGGCTATTTAGGTCATGTTTGACAGGCCCCCTATCTAGAGCAAAAGACGCAAGAGTCACAATTCTGCTTCATAGAAGCTTTTGCAAAGAAAAATCCTACAAGACTGTTCTTACAGTCCCCTTATTAAGATTTATAGAAGTGTTTCCCATCCCCACACACATTCTACATTTTCACGTAGTTCTCCAAAAACTCCAGAAATGCAGGGATTTCAAAGCTTTCAGATACCAGTGGTATTTTTGGTGATATTTAGCAACCCCCTTGGTGCTGTACAAGTGAAGCAATACCTTTGGAACTGTTTTTCCATGTGCTGCTACAATCACAAGATACCTGTCCTGTCACCAAAATAGGCAAAAACTAGAAGGGCATCCATGACATTAACGGGACATGCGCAAAGCCAATGGGGTTGTTCAGAAGACATCTCCAATTCACTGGGTTCATTGGGAGAGGCTGTGATCACAGCTGCTTGTTCTGTAACACTGGGGTACCAGGACCCATAAAACATTGGGCAAATTGGGGGGAAGGAGGACAGATAATCAATAGTATCATCATGAGTTTTGTTACATTTCTATCCGACATTTGCTCAAAGAAGCAAAGAGTGACACTGTAGCATCACAAAAACCCTGTGAGGTAGGGTAGGCAGAGAGATGGCAACATACCTGAAGCCGCTCAGCACACGTCATGGCTGAACTGGGATTTGAATCTGAGTTCCCCTCATGCAAGTCCAATACACTGTCTACTTCATTGCACCGGTTATTTTTTATCCTTCATGTGGGTGGGCCTTTTACGATTTGGAGCTGAGTACAAATAGCTGTATGAACTTCCCTTTAGAGCACTGCTCTACAAACCATTTTCACACCAGTGGAATGAGCCATTATCCATTCAGGCTGAAGTTTGTGGTTTACTTGAATATCAAGAATCTTGTGATGCCAGTGTCAGTCCTAGGGTTTCTCATAAACCAGTAATGTTGCCAGTGGTGTAACAACAGAATGGAGGGGGGGTGCGCTCTGCCCTGAGTGCCAACCATAAGAGGGAACTAGGGGGTGCCAGTGTTGCTCCTGCCCTGGCTAGGAGAGCCTCAGACATGTAGGAGGCTCTGTTGTTCCCAAAGAGTAGTGGGCAGGAGAGCCAGCAGCACTTGTTGTGGCTACAGCTGATTTTGCAGCACAGCCAGCTTCTCTTCCCTCTGCCAGTGAAAGCCTGACAACTCAGAAGTGGCATGATAACACCATCATGTCAGCACCAAATGTCCAGTTGCCAAGCTTCTCGCTGGGTGATGCCACCCCTGGCAATACCATTTAATGCTGCATAATTCACAATCACATGTCAGCACATATTAAAGAACAAAAGTGAAATTTAACCATTGCTTAACCTTACTCTATGACCAAAAGAAAGGCTGATTCACAACATGAACACCACACTGTGGTCTTTTCTCCCTTCAAAAGGGAGGAAAAAAGTTCGCTTGTGCAAAAACTTTCTATCTACATTATATGGAAATCCATGTGGTAAAGTATGTTGTGAAGGAAACAATGTTGTTTCATGCCAGATCCATGTGGCAAGTGCAATGTTTGGTACTACAGCTATCTTATCTCCTTGCATCCTGCTTTTGCTCCTCTTTCAGTGTAACTTTATGTCATCTTTGTGTTAAAATTCCTCTCCTGTCTCTTTCTGCAGCTCTCCCAGAAGGTATTGTACAGAAAGGTCAACTCTCTTAACACGGCTCCTGCCTACTTTTCAACTAATGTACTGTAACACATTATCAGATTTCCAAACAATTGTTCAGTTTTCATTAGAATGTGCTAGGTTTCTCTCTTTCTGCAGCATTAGTAAAAAAAAAAAATGGTGTTGAGTTGTTGACTAGTAATAGGAACAAGCAACCCATTGCCCTGAGAAGTGGGATGGAACTGATTCCTGTTATTAAAAACAGACTGTGTGCTGGCCACCCTGCATGCTAGAGGGGTTAACATTGCAAATCTGTAGCTAGCAAGTACCCTGAGTTTCTGTCTTTTTAATGATTCATTTTCCATTTCTGAGGCATCATCTCAAATAACATTGTGTCATATCGGTGTGCGATGGAACCTCAAGGTGCTAAGTGAAGAACACTGACTTGCACTAGAATAGGGCAAATTCCTGTACAAACTGAGAATTGGACTGAAATGCCATATCTTTCTCCTGGAAAGAAAAACAGAGTGGTGTGATGGCTAAGATATAAGGACAGCAGGCTGGCATTTGAATTTGGCTCTGATTTGTCAGTTCAGCAATGAAGGAATTTAAGAAGGAATCATAAATACAGGGAACGTGTACGGTGATGGGAGAGAAGAACTCCTTGGTGTGGAGAATGGGCTGTCCATGGAAGAATCCACTTGTTCCTGAGAAAAACTACAGAGTCCTGAGTCATTTCTGGTTTCAAAATACACGTAACTTGAATCTGGGAAATCATGCGTTTGGTGACTTGACTGAGTCTTACAAGTCAAGTCTCCCATCCCTGCTTCCAAGGCCCACAACTTCGGTGCTGGGCACATAGAAAGCATTCTTGATCACTCACTGGAGATGTCAAAAGGTACAGTCATAGACAACCACATAAGGAAGCCTCTAAACAACCCTCTAAACATACCCTCTAAACAACCACATAAGGAAGCCTACTTGCACAGGAGCAGCAAATATTTTAATATGCTATACTTCAAAATGGGACTGATCAAGTGCAATAAAAGATATGTACCCACCAGTTACCCAGGTTCAGCCAAAATGACTGCTGGGTCATTCTGTTCTAGGTTCAACAGAACCTATAAATCCTGTTAAAGTCAACTTAATTACCATGATTTTCCACTTTATAATCACAGTCTCAATTGTCCATTGCAATTTGTACAAACTCATCTGCAGAAATATCAACCTAGTCAGTTGGAAAACATTAAAATTAATTCTGTTTAGACCTAAGGGTGCTTCTCATGCTGACATTATTATTCAGTGGACCAGGGGAAGGAGAGTGGCAAAGGAAAAAGGAAGCATCCTAGAACGAGTGGAAGACTGAAGGGAAAGGAATGTTTAAAGTAATAGCACATTTCAGTGTGGGATAATGGTTCTAATTTAGTAGCATGCCTCAGCTGGAAGAAGCGTGCAAGTAAATGAGACATACTGTCCAGAACAAAACATGTTTCTTTATCATCATCCCTTACAGAAATCCTTGTGGGGATCTCTCTCTAAACCGGCACTTTTATCCACGGCCATCATGGTCCCCCTCCCAGTTGCACATGCCTGATCTTGTCTGATCTCAGAAGCTAAGCAGGGTCAGACCTGGTTAGTACTTGGATGGGAGACCGCCTGGGAATACCGGGTGCTGTAGGCTCATACCATAGTCTTTCGAGACTGAAGGTTGCCAACCATGCAATGCTAGCACTCATAGACTCTTCTCTATTTACTTCGTATGTTGAACCCTTTAACATGCATGTTTTAAAACATGTGTGGCCTTCAAACAACAGCCATAGTCTAGCACGGATTTGGTGAAATCAATTAACAAGCATGCTTAACTCAGTGTCACAGCCATTGAAGGACAAATAAATGATATTGTATGTAGCATGAACATCTAAAACGTGCTGAGCAAGCATCTCTGTCATCAGGGGCCTATGTCGATGGTCTAAAGAGCATGAAAAATGAAGAATTAGTAGAATTTCATACAAATGCTCTGCCGGGCCTTAACAAATTTATTGCAATAATATTTAGCATAATCCCATCATATGATAATGGGAGCAATTAATAGGGCTACAGTTCAAAAACAAATATCTATAAAGGCAAGTTTTGGGATTTTGCAACCAAATGACTTGCTGAGGGAACTATAGTTAATAGGGACAGAGTTAATAGGGACAATGGTGGACAGAGCCACAGCTCACCGAGGAACGGGAGGCCCCCCCATGAACAAAACACATGATACTGATGTTCAATTAGAAGACGGTTTTCATTCTTCTCTGTGGCTGATGGATTCATTCTTAACTTTGTTTTCATCGTGACAAGGGTTGCTAACTCCAGGTCTGGCCAACATGGGCGTTTTAAGCACCTTACAACACTTGGGGCCCAATCCTATCCAACATTCCAGGGCTGATGCAGTCGCAACACAGCCCCAAGGTAAGGGAATAAATGTTCCCTTACCTTGAGGAGGCCTCTGTGACTGCCCTTCCTCACTGTAGGATGCAATGCATGCCCCATTGCCACAGCTGCATTGTTGCTTGAAAGTTGGATTGGGCCTTGAGAAGCAATTCTGTCATCCCCCACAAAGGTATGATTTTCTTGGTATGTGTTGTCTACACAAGAAACGCTGCTGTTTGTATTAGGTCAGTGGTCCATTCTACAGGCTCTGTAATGTGCCATGAGTGTTGTTAATTTTTCTTGTGATAATGTGAAGTGGTCATCCATTTGCAAACAAAACATATCTATGAGAGCTGCAAGGTAAATTATTTTGTCTTTGTGTCATTTGCCTTTGTTTCAGCATCAAATGTGACTTTCATTTTGCTGTTTCCCACCTTTCAGCATCTGTAATCAGTTTACATTGTTCCTCTCTTTCAGATCTTCTGATATGGTTTCACAGCACCTACATGATAGACCTCTTGAGCCCTTTTCAAAGTATCTCATAGCCAGTTCAGGTGAGAGAGATCTCTAATATTAAAAGCTGAATTAATAATACAAAATTGTCAGGTCACCCCAAAGCATCCTCTATTATTGTGCAAGATTTATCTGTGCTGCGAATGTATTTATAAGCATTCTGGACAAGTTAACTATTATTGGATTATTAAGCATGGCAGGGAGCAGATGTTATAAACTGCAATCACATGTATGAACAGTCAGGGAGCTTTGGGTGCTTCAGTTGCACCAATGTGAAAAAAGCAGCTACTAACCCTGGAAACAGTATTTTTTGGATAAATTCACATGGAAGTATTTTCATGATACTATGTACAGACTGAATGATTTTCTAAACCAGAATACTGATAATATTTTCACCTCTGAACTTTCTCGTATCAAAAGCTACCTCTGCCTCTGGTTTCAGTTTCAACACCATTAGGCCAATTACACTTTTAGATGGGTCGTGTGATACAGGAGATCCTCAGACAATTCAATTCAAGTTACCAGTAAAAAGTTGTCAATCCCCCCTTGTCTGTGGAAAATCAACATGGCAGGAAGAAAACTAGACCAGAATCTTTTCCCTTCCATAGGGACCATTAGCATTGTCTTTTCGTTTTTTAATGTAAGGTGCCAATATGCAATCCTTTACCTGGACCCAGAGTGACGCAATCCTAGGAATATTAGCGATGACTAGGTCAATGATTCTCAAACTTTTTAACACCAGGACCCACTTTTAGAATGACAATCTGTCAGGAGCCACTGGTGATCAACCTGGAAGTGATGTCATGACTGGAAGTGACATCATCAAGCAGGAAAATTAACACCCCCATATGACAAAATTTAATTAAGAAAGTAAATTAAAAGTTAGTAATAAGTATAAGTTTAAAAATATATTTAAAATAAAGAAGAACCCTTCTAACCCTCCCAAGCTCAAATCTGTTTAAAAAAAATATTCCCCAAACATCCCAAAGGCTGCAATCCTATGCACTATTACCCAGGAGTAAGCCCCATTGACTACCATTGTTCAAATCATATTACATAGTAGCCCGTTAAAAGTACAGATTTGTAACATTTCCCCAAATGCAGTCACAAACCATGATAGCATTGTCTAATGCAGTGGTTCTCATACATTTAGCACTGGGACCCACTTTTTAGAATGAGAATCCGTCAGGACCCATCCGAAGTGATGTCATGACCGGAAGTGACATCATCAAGTAGGAAAAATTTTCACAATCCTAGGCTGCAATCCTACCCACACTTACCCAGGAGTAAGTCCCATTGACTATCATTGTTAACAGAATATACAGAGTAGCTTGTTAAAAGTACAGGTCTGTAACATTTCCCCAAATACAGTCACATACCATGGTAGCATCAAGTCTAATATATTAAAAATAAAATATTGAAATGAATGGGAACCCACCTGAAATTGGCTCGCGACCTACCTAGTGGGTCTCAACCCACAGTTTGAGAACCACTGGTCTAATGTATTAAAAATAAAATACACATTGAAAAGAATGGGGACCCCCCTGAAATTGGCTCGTGACCCACCTAGTGGGTCCTGACCCACAGTTTGAGAAACACAGGATTAGATAGTAACTGAGTAGTAGTAAGCTGCTCTATCAGGATCCATGGAAAAGCAAGCTTTGAGAGAGAGAGAGAGAGAGAGAGAGAGAGAGAGAGATTTCATGCCATGTCTATTTCTACAGAATGGAAAAACCTGTCCACTCAGAGTGAACTGAATATGATAAACTATGGGTTAGCTAGCACACCAATTCTTCCAAATAATGTACTCAATTTCCTGCTTTTATTTTTTTGGAGTATAATGAGTATTTAAAAACTAGCAAATAGAGTCCTAAAAATGTAATTGTAGCTTGGTAGCACTATTAAATATGTATACCGTGGTCTTTTTGACAATTGTATTAATCCTTTTATAAAGTCTTCAGAAGTTCCATCACAGAGGCATGGATGCTGTTTTGATCTATTTATTACTCTTAAGTGTTCAGAGAACTGTCCCTATTTTCTAATTAACACTTTTAAAGATAAAAAGCTATGTATTAAATCAATCTGAATGATGGTTGTTTGTGAATCCCACAAGATAAGGCAATTTGCATGTTCACTTTGTACTTACAAACTAAATCTGCACATCTCCAAAGCAGCTCCTTATAATGTAAACCTTTTGTGAGTATTTGTAACTTAAAAGTAACTTTGGCCTAGAACAGAGGCGGTGCCAATTATCTAAAGGACTTCTTTACTGAACATGATTGAGATACAAAATTATTAGGTTGTTATTCCACATTGTTTGTGGAGGAATTTGAGGAAACTTCTTTAGGAACGTTAAGTGTTCTGGTGTTAACTTGCTTTTTTCTTTTCCTTTTCTAAAATGCATAGTAACAGCACACAACCTGATTTATGATCAGTAGCCAGGCATAAACATATGCTTAAAAAGGTTACTGGTCATGTCCTGATTTGAATTTCTGTGATGAGAATTGAGTTATTTGTTGCGGAATGCATCTGGGAGGATCCTGCTGGAATGCTAAATTGTGGTTTTAGAGAAGATTTTGCTATGTATAGTTCACTGTTCATGTTAAATCAGTACAGTGGGTTTTTTTCTGTGATTGGTTTTTCCAGTTGTGATGATTCAGCACTATAAAGATGTTTATGGAATTAGATAGTACAGAACAATGGCACAGTTCCCAAAACAACGGCAAAGATTCGTTGCACAGGCATATGCTAATCTTTCCATATTGTAAAATGCTTGTCCAATTTTCTTAAGAGATGGATTAATGACTGTTCATCTCTGTCCTTGACATCTCTATAAATAAAAGGTCTTTCTGTGTTCCAGTTTAAGTTTTCTGACTAAATCAATTCCCCTGAAAGATCTGGGTATAATAGGAGGAACCCTAGGAACATCTGATTTATTTAGCTTTGTGGTTTCCAAACTTTCCACAACTGGGAACCATTAGCCAACATACCTCTGCACATCTGCCACACAATTCCTGTGAGCATCTTCTAGATTCTGAGGCAGCTTCTAGACACAGCAACAGTTACATCAGAAGCTGGCAGGAAAAATTGGGTTTCACTGTCACCCAGCATACATAGAAAACGCATCCTAGAACACTCTTATTCAGTGGGAAATTTCAGGGAGAGGTAGGTAACAGAGTGAAAGCTTTCCTGCGATTTCAAGATGTGCATGTGTGTGATTTTTTAGAAAGGAAAATGCTACGTTACTGGTGGGCTCTTTTTATCCACTTGTTCAGAACCCACAGATTTGACTGAGTGCCCCACCTGTTCTCCCAGATGCATTAGAACATAAGAACAGCCCCACTGGATCAGGCCATAGGCCCATCTAGTCCAGCTTCCTGTATCTCACAGCGGCCCACCAAATGCCCCAGGGAGCACACCAGATAACAAGAGACCTGCATCCTGGTGCCCTCCCTTGCATCCGGCATTCTGACATAGCCCATTTCTAAAATCAAGAGGTTGCACATACGCATCATGGCTTGTAACCCATAATGGATTTTTCCTCCAGAAACTTGTCCAAGCCCCTTTTAAAGGCGTCCAGGCCAGACGCTATCACCACATCCTGTGGCAAGGAGTTCCACAGACCAACCACACGCTGAGTAAAGAAATATTTTCTTTTGTCTGTTCTAACTCTCCCAACACTCAATTTTAGTGGATGTCCCCTGGTTCTGGTGTTATGTGAGAGTGTAAAGAGCATCTCTCTATCCATTCTGTCCATTCCCTGCATAATTTTGTATGTCTCAATCATGTCCCCCCTCAAGCATCTCTTTTCTAGGCTGAAGAGGCCCAAACGCCGTAGCCTTTCCTCATAAGGAAGGTGCCCCAGCCCCGTAATCATCTTAGTCGCTCTCTTTTGCACCTTTTCCATTTCCACTATGTCTTTTTTGAGATGCGGCGACCAGAACTGGACACAATACTCCAGGTGTGGCCTTACCATCGATTTGTACAACGGCATTATAATACTAACCGTTTTGTTCTCAATACCCTTCCTAATGATCCCAAGCATAGAATTGGCCTTCTTCACTGCCGCCGCACATTGGGTCGACACTTTCATCGACCTGTCCACCACCACCCCAAGATCTCGCTCCTGATCTGTCACAGACAGCTCAGAACCCATCAGCCTATATCTAAAGTTTTGATTTTTTGCCCCAATGTGCATGACCTTACAGTTACTGACACTGAAGCGCATCTGCGATTTTGCTGCCCATTCTGCCAGTCTAGAGAGATCATTCTGGAGCTCCTCACAATCACTTCTGGTCTTCACCACTTGGAAAATTTTGGTGTCGTCTGCAAACTTTTCCACCTCACTGCTCACCCCTGTCTCCAGGTCATTTATGAAGACCGGTCATTTATGCAACTAGAAGTGTCTTTTGCTGGTGGTGATATTCAGTGCAGGCACTGTTATCATCCCACCCAGTAGGAGAGTTAAAGTGCTGCTGCTCTGAGGCCTTGTCTAGAGTACATGTGTGGGAAAATAAGGTAGGCATGAGGGTGTAGAGTCCTCAGGGTGGTAGAATAGATTGTATTATTTCAGTCTGTGGGCAGATGAATTGTATCCTTTAATGATTTACTACTTACTTCATTTAGAACATTTGTACTTCAACCGATGAGGTTTCCAAAGCAGCTTACACAAAATCAAACAATGGGAAAGTTTCACTGCAACAAGAATAGGTTGGCAGGGTAGTGTGGGTGTAGGGTGGCACAGGAGGGATGGTGCTTGTTTTTTTTTCTCCTCATAGGATAATCAGATGGCCACTGTGAGGTGGGTGGCACACAGAATATTCCTATCACACAAAAATTCCCGCTCTAGAAGCAGAAGACTGATGCAGCAGGGATTAGGCTGGAACAGCACCTTTCTCTGTGTTTGTTTGTTGGCAACCTTCAGTCTCGAAAGACTATGGTATCGCGCTCTGAAAGGTGGTTCTAGAACATCGTCTAGTGTGGCTGAAAAGACCAATTCGGGAGTGACAATCCCTTCCACACTGGGAGCAAGTGCAGTCTGTCCCTGGTCTGTCTTCCTGGCTATGGGCCTTTTGACCTTTCTCTGTGATGGACTAGTTTTCAGGGGGAAATGATTTTCCGTGGGGGAATGTTCAAAAATGGCATCCCCCACTTGCAGTCTGAAGTGGTACAGTCTATTCCAGCATTTTCAACCTTTTTCATCCCATGGTACACTGAGAAAGTGCTAAAATTGTGAAGTCACATCATTAGTTTTTTTTTTTTTTTTTACAACTGACAAGGCACACCACACTGCCAGCCCTCAATGGTCTTACTATCCTTTATTAGTTTCACTGATTAATATATGACCCTACCTCAAACTCTTGCAGCACACCTGCATACCATTTGCAGCACAGTGGTTGAAAATCACTGGTCTATTCTGTCACCTCATTCACCTACGTTCGTAGAGCAGGTCTTAGAGAAATTTGCTTACCAATTTAGTACATAACAGGGACCTTATGAGGGGGGAGCCCATCCCTTTAAAAAAAAAATAGCGCCTTCTGCCTTGTACATTGCTTATTGCCAATAAATCACAAGCTCGACTGAAACACCTGTCATGAGGAGGAGATGAAGTTAAAACTTTTGTTATAGAAGTAAAGGGAGGGTTGGAAGCCTAGCGTGCTGTGGGTTCTGTAGGAAATAAAGCATATTGATGGTTATGTTAATAAAAGCACTGTGAGTTTTCACAGTGGATCAGCAGAAAGTTATGAAGCACAGGTGTTTCTGTAATTGTGATACATTGGGAAACTTCACACTGTTAAATGAGCCTCAGCTTCACACTTCCACCTGTGTGATGTGGAAATGTACTGTTTTCGTGCCAGGCTATAATAGACAACACGTAGGAGTGATTACTGGCAGGTTCAAGACCTGCCAGGGTGGGGTTTGTTTTTTTTCTCCATTTGCTCCTTTATTCAGGGAGTTGTATAATTTCTGCATTTATATTTACCACAGTTGTAAAGTGGGAAATATGTGTTATACATGCTGGTAAGATAATTATAAGAATCTACAAAAACAAAATTAAAGCCCTAGGATGGGAGAAAAGGAATCTTAAAATTTGTATTCTTTTTTGGGGTTTTTTGGTTGCTGTTGTTTTTGTTAAGAGTTTTGAACCTGAAGGGCGTATATGATCAGGAAGGCAGTTCAGAAACGTGCAAATCAAATCAGACCTTTTCATCACTTCTGAATTCTATCGAAGCATCAGTGTTTCCTGTTGTAAAGAACCATTTTAAAATGTGAAAGCATATGACACCTGCTCTGGCCTGAATTCTAAATATTTACAGGCCAATTACTTAACAGGGAAAGAAATACTTCCACTTCAGCTCTGTGGACTCAAACAGGCCATATTACTCTCTACCCTGGCCTCCTCAGGTGGAAAAAGAGCTCTCAATGGCTTCTGCCTGAAGGATTGGATAATCTATATTGTACTAGTAGCAATGAAACTTCTGACTCTGATTGGCTGATCCTGTGTGGTGGTATGGAACATCCAGAAAACACAGGTAAATGCATATTGGTGATCCCCTCAACAAACTTTCACCCAGCTAATAATATGGGTGGACAAATCAATAAGTGATCAATAAATATCACTTCTATCACCACTTGTTTAACTTCTCTGGCCTGTAGTTCTTGTCTTTCGAGCTTCCTGGCTATCGTTCTAACAACGAACAGCCTTTCTTCTCTCTAAACAAGGCATGCTTTATTTCCTCCAGTCTGCACTTTCCTGTAAATTCTGCTGTCACTAATTCTTTCCCCTATTCTGTCATTCAGGTGTCTGTCTTCTCCATCTATGCTTCCACTGTTGTGTACATGCAGGGTTTGACTATGACTATATGCCTCTTGGGCACAAGTCATGGGTGCGTCTTCGGTGCAAGTTGTTCCAGGGTCTCAGGGAACGGGTCTGCTTCCTTGAAGCCTTGGTTGCCAACCTGGAGAGGCAGAGACAGGCAGAGAGGAACCATGTTCAGACATCTGGGGACGTGCAGGCCTCATTCCACTCTCAGCTCCCCAGCTGCCAGGGTAGGAAGTCTCAGGGCTGGAGGACATTCTGGCGAGGAGGAAAACAATCCCCTATGTGGGACCCCGTCTTCAGGGGATGGGCCCATATCCAGTCGCACTAAGAATACTCTTCAGCAGGAGAGGGGTCAGGGGCTTCTTGTAGTGGGTGATTCAATTACACAGGCCAACACACATTTTGCTTCCTTAAATGTTACACCAATTCCTGGGTATATTTGGGGTGCCGATTCCAAAAATGGCATCCGTTTTGCCCTATCACGTCTAGTTTTGGAGACACGGCACAGCCTCTTTAGTGAATGGTTCAAGCAACTTCCTCATGAGGAAGCCCACACCATGGCTTTCTCATGAGGAAGCTGCTTGAACCATTCACTAATGAGGCTATTCTATATCTCCAAAACTACATGTGATAGGGCAAAATGGATGCCATTTTTGGAATTGGCACCCCAAATTCATATCAAACCACCATAAAGATTGGGAAAAACCTTTCTGACCCTCAATTTTGTAGGCCTGTGTTATCAAGAACATTGAGAGGGGGATCTGTGACAGATGCAAGGACCACATGGTGACTTGCCTGCCTGGTGCAAAGGTTGTGGACATCATGTCTCATCTAGATAGGCTGGTAGAGAGTGCTGGGGAGGAAGTAGCTGTTGTGGTGCATGTTGGCAGCAACGATATGGGGAAATGTAGCCAAGAGGCCAAGTTTGCGAACAACACCAAACTTTTCCAAATGGTAAAGATCAGAAGAGATTGTGAAGAACTCCAGAAGGATCTCTCCAAACTGGGAGGATGGGCAGCAAAATGGCAGATGTGTTGCGATGTAAGTAAATGTAAAGTCATGTACATTGGGGCAAAGAATCAAAACTTTACATATAGACTAATGGATTCTGAGCTGTCTGTGACAGAGATTTTGGGGTGCTGGTAGACAGCTTGATGAAGGTGTCGACCCAATGGGCGGTGGCAGTGAAAAAGGCTAATCGAAATTTGGGATTATTGGAAAAGGTTTTGAGAATAAGATGGCTAATATAATAATGCCTTTGTCCAAATTAATGGTAAGGTCACACCTGGAGTATTACGTCCAGTTCTGGTCGCCACATCTCAAAAAGGATATAGTCGAAATGGAAAAGGTGCAGAAGAGAGTGGCCAAAAGGATTACTGGGCTGGAGCAACTCCCTTACACGGAAAGGATACAATATTTAGGGCTCTTGAGTCTAGAAAAGAGGTGCCTGAGTGGGGGCATAATTGAGACATACAAAATTATGCAAGGGATGAATGGAGTGGATAGGGTGATGCTCTTTTCCCTCTCACATAACACCAGAACCAGGGGACATCCACTAAAATTGAGTGCTGGGAGAGTTAGGATAGACAAAGGAAAATATTTCTTTACCCAGCGTGTAATTGGGACACAGTAGCGAGGTGAGTTAGATCTCTGAACTGACAAGTCCGTTAACTGCAAGATTGGCAGTTTGAATCCACGCAACGCGGTGAGCTCCTTTTCCTTGTCCCAGCTCCTGCCAACCTAGCAGTTCAAAAGCATGTAAAAATGTGAGTAGATAAAAGGTACCACCTTGGTGGGAATGTAACGGCTTTCATGCTGGCCACATGACCATGGAAACTGTCTACAGACAAATGCCGGCTCTTTGGCTTAGAAACAGAGATGAGCACCACCCCTAGAGTCAGACATGACTAGACTTAACTCTGGGAAACCTTTACCTTTTTAATTAGTCTGTGGATCTTCTTGCCACAGGAAGTGGTGATGGCATCTCGCCTAGATGCCTTTAAGAGGGAATTGAACAATTTTCTGGAGGAAAAGTCCATCATGGGTTACAAGTCATGATAGGTATCTGCAAGCACCTGATTTTTAGAAGTAGACTACCTCGGAATGCCAGATGCAGGGGAGGGCTCCAGGATGCAGGTTGTGTCTTGCTGTCTTTTGTGCTCCCTGAAGCATTGGTGGGCCACTGTGAGATACAAGAAGTTGGACTAGATGAACCTTTGGCCTGATCCAGCAGGGCTCTTCTTATGTTCTTATGGTTTGCTTCTAGTTGGAAGCTATTATGTATCTATGAATGAACATGAAAATACATGCAGAGGGGATTCTTGTCTATTCCCCATCATTGCAGCCTTCCATGCTACAAGAATGCTGCATTTCACCCAAAAAAGAAAGATATACTTTTTGTCTTACCACACATTCCTTTGCCCTCTGGCAGCTCAGCATTCCTCCTCCTTATATTGAAGCTCCATGTTTCAGTTCCAGTCACCAATAGCAAGAGTGTTCCTGTTAATCTCACCTGCTGGAGTAGAAAATGAGAGGCCATCTCTGTGATCGTTGCACAGACTATTTCAGGCTGGAAAGGTTATCCCCAACATCTTGAATTACATCTGCAGGAAGCGAATAGAAAGACCTGTTGCCCTCTCACAGCTGTTATGTGCCCACAGCAATTTGTATGTTGCAGGAGAGCATATTTTGTATCTCTAGATATTCAGAAGGACTTCAGCGAAAGACTTACCTTCTCTAGTCTGGAAGTGTTCAGGTTGGGTGTTGTATTTTAGCAACAAATGCTTACAGTTTCCTAAACCTATAAGAAAGTCCTAAAGAATCTGTGGGTTCTAGAGAATTTAAAATGAATACAGTATAACCGAATACAAAGACTAATTAATAAGGGTGGCTGACATCCTGAATACTAACACGGTAATCCTAGGCATGTCTACTCAGAGGTCCTATTGAATTCAATGGGATTTACTCCCAGATACGTGTGTATGAGGCCTATAGGATTGCTACCCAAATGTGTTAAATGCACATTCCTTAGAGAGTTGAGTCCATCGAATGCTACTCCAAATTTTCTGCCTCCATTACCACATCCTGCCAAATTTGTTTCCTTCAAAGCTGAGCTTTGCAGAAAAGATTCTGTATTGTCGTCATGGCTGGGTTTCACATCAAACAGGTAGATTATTGTATGAGGGACAGAATTGCTACCTTCTCTCACTATCTGCACTTCTGTTCTCATTATCTGCTCTGCAGAGACCTTCCAGAGGCTGCAGGGACATTCAGAATGGTGCCTGTGACCAGCGTGGACTCCTTTAAAATGGTGGGCAGAAGCTTTTGCAGCATTGGCCTGCAGAATGCTCTGCAGCATTCAGAGATATTTTGGCACTTCCTGCTGCACTCTGCCAGCACTCTGAGGGTCTTTGCTGGATTCTTCTGATGGCAGAGAGGGTACCCCTTCTCCCCTATGTGCCCTTTGTACCTAATCGCATTGATCCCATAGGATCCCATAGGATCAATGGTTCATTATCTGTGAACTCGCTATCTGTGAGGTTTTCCAGGAACCTAACTCTAGCAGATAATGACAACTGACTCTACCTGTAGGTACTTATTTGTATAACAACACAGTTGCTTAATGATGGGTTTCAGGAAATGAAACGCCAACTGCTGCATACCTATATAAATATTGTAACAGATAAAGAAACAAGTTTGTTTTTTTTTTAATTTTCCTCAGGTCTTGAAACTTGAGAAATTTCCCATCATCTGTCATTACATGCACATTAACCAGCCTATGTGAAAGGATTGGTGTGGTAAACCATGGTAACACTGGAGCCTAATACTTGCAAGACCCAAGGCACTCAACAGGCATATTGAATGATTATCCCATGTAGAACAGAAAATGGCAGTCCAAGGGATCTGAAGATGGCTTCTGTCACCCTTTGACATAAACATTAATCTTTCTTTCCTGATTAGCCAAAGAGCTCAGCTAAATTCCTCCTTTTCCAGATGATTTGGTAAGTCCCAGTGTGAGACAGGGTCTCTTTTCTCTGTCAGTTTTAAGGTGACAGGGAAAAAGTATATCCTGCTTGGCCTCTGCAATTCAAAATGGCATCCAGCACAGACAGGCAGATGCCTTCGTAGTGATTCCCTTTCTCTTCTTTTTGTTAATTTACAGGGCATGAGTGCAATTCTGGACAGGAGCTCCCAAGCCAAAGATAAGAAGCCTAATTTTTTTCATCTGAAGAGGGAAGTGCTGGTGCAGAAACTGTGAGTGGAGATTTAGGACAACAATTCAAAGACCCACCACCAATAACAACTAACAATAAAGGCTTTCTATAGCATGATAGAATAGCAATGCCTTCTCTTTTCACAACGAGACTAACCCCAAACAAAGTTGACATCTCTTACCTAGGGTTTTACTTTTAAGAGGCTAGGAGCCAAGAGATTTGCTAATTGGTTTTTTCATCTCCATTGGGCATTATTTATTACTATGAATCTGAATTCCTTGATTCCATTAGCATTATTCTAAGAAAATAAAACACCTAGCAGAACATTCTCCATTCTTTACAGCAGTATCAGCAAAGCAGATTTATAATCAGATGTAGCACCTCATTCAGCACCGAGGGCCAGAATCAAAATATAAATGGTAAATCTGATGCCCAAGACAGCATGCCAAATGTTGCCTCCTTACCCAAAGCTGAACCAACCTCTGCTTCTCCCAGTGGCGTAGCTAATGATCATGTAGCCTGGTGCCAAGCTCAAAATGTTGCCCCGGAAGTGATGTCACAACTGGAAGTGACATCACACTCGGGCTTTTTAAAAAGTGAAAATTGGGGGGAACCCACCTCCTCCCCCCAGCTGGTCACCACCTGCTTGGTCTGCTGCCTCCCCCAATGGCATAGCTAAGGCATCTATCTGCTACCTGGGGTCAAAGAAGATTTTGTAGCCCTCCATGCATAATAAAACCAAATTTAATTAAGAAAATAAATAAAAAGTTATTGGTTACATGCTGTATCATAATAACATCTCATTGGCACTCAGAACAAACAGTCTCACAGGTCCAAACTCACAGTTTGGAGTTAAGCAAATCCACTTTTTGTTCCACAAGACAGCTGCGTTTTCATTTTCTGGTTAATTGGTCATAACTCTTGATAGAATACAGATATTCCAATGCTGTTTGTTTCATTGCACTCTGCATTAAATTACCTTTCCAATGATATATAACATTATGGTATTATTCATACATACCAAGATTTTCACAATTTTGGTCACTAGTGTCAAGCTCAGCTTGTTGCCCCCCTAGAAAGCTTGCAACTGCTACCCCCTGCACCCCTTTAGCTATGCCAGTGACTTCTCCCATGGTCTAGCTCAGCACTCTCCATCCCTCCATCTCTTCTCCCTTTCTGTCCCCCTTTTCCAAACCAGGGAGTGGAAGGAGAAAGAGGAGTAGTGGAGGCAAGTATATCCCCTTCTTACCTTGCTCCCTATGCACTTTCCTTAAGCCATTTCTGCCCAATGTTGCACATATGCGCCAGGCAAAAATGGGTTAATGGGAGAAGTGCATGACTTTCAGCTCTATTTACTGGGACAGCATGCTCTGTTCCTTTAAATAAAACCAGAAGTCTCACACTTCCAGGTTTGACAAAGCCACATAAGAAACATGGTAAGAAACATCATCATCATCATTATTAACAACACCTAGGCAGAGGCAGCAGCTGTAACATTGGCATGAGGCAATGCTCAAGGTCATGCCTCCCTATGAAACTGCAATCCTATCCATACCTGAAAGGGAATGAGTCCCACTTAATATAGTGGGATTTACTTTTGAGGAAACTTGTTTAGGATTGCACTATAAATAATTTCCTTCAGGGCCAGTTCAGGTAATATTTTAACCAAACCCTTTCCCTCCCCATGTTAATTGACATACAGGGTCACAGCATGTGCACTTTCTGTCCCTTCTCTTTGCTTCCCCTGCTTTTCTCAAAAATTTGCCTAACTGCGGGGGGGGGGGGGGAACAGTTTGTTCAAACTGAATGCTCCCTGCTAAATCTCCTTTTAAAGCAAAATTTGAAAACTTGATATATGGACTCAGAAATGACAATGGACTTAGCTCTGATAAGTTCCTTTCCTGTTTCCAATACTTTCTATCTTTTATCATTATTACCAATATTTATACAAATTCTTTTCAACAAAAGGTAGTTCACAAATGCAGTTTATATTTCAAAAATAAATCACATTTTTTATTTTGATCCATAAGGACTAAGTACATGGTTTTACTTTAAAATGTTTAACTGGAATTCCCATAATACAACTCCACAATGATGACATTCTCTGGAGGTAGCGCAACCTGAATTTGAGCACCTATCAACTGTAACTTGCTTGGGCTGGCTTTAGGGGTTCAGGGTAAACCATTGTCATTTAGAAGCTTTCACATGCTTGTCGTGATCCAGCAAAGTTATCCAATAGTGAAATCATATTTCCACTCCTGGATATTCTTATTGAAGTATCCTACTGAGTCCACTCCTACAGAACCACAAAAGGATGCCTTTAGGAGGGGGGAAAAAAATCCCATATCCAACACAATGTGAACACTGCCAAAAAGATGATTAGTCCTATCTTCCCTGACAGTGCTGATTACCTGTTGTGGAGGATTAAATTCAGGCCGCTTGTTCTTCCGTCCCTCCTACAGGTGGTTAGAACTGAAAGTACCATACACCATTTTTGCTACATGGGAATGTCTCTGGATCAGCTCCTATATTTATACTGGTCACAGTTCCTTTAAACCAGACATTCCACCGTTATTTATTCACTTCTGCATATAAGGAAAGGTGAAAGGAGCTGAGTAGCACAGTTCAGTAGGCTGACATAGATACAGTAAACATGCATGAATTAGAGCAGGATCATAGTGGCATGACCTTTTCCAAAATCCCATCCATGCCCATTGTATGTCAAGTGCATTGAGTGCTACCACTGTCAGTGGTACTGAGAGTTCAGGGATTACCCCAACCAGATGAGCTACTTGATGCTCCCAGTCAATGCCCAACCTAGTGACTCCCAGGGTTATCCCTGAAGTCTGCCCCATGATCCCACACCTCCCCCACTTGTTCAGTGTACATATTCCCAGATGATATCCAGCATTGGCCAGACCCAGGCCTGTTTCACTTCAGCAAGGTGGCTGCCTCATGTGCCTTCATGAGGGACCAGGGATATCAGTACAAGTTGCTTTTGCTGTAAGACACCTTATGAAGAACCAGATTGCCAGTCCAATTCAAACCAACTTTCCAGCACCAATGCAACCGTGCCAACAGGGCACATATTGCATTCTGCAGTGGGGCGTAGTCACAGAGTCCTCTTCAAGGTAAGGGCACATTTGTACCCTTACCTCAGGGCTACATTGCAGCTGCATCAGTGCTGAAAAGTCAGTTAGGATTGGGTGGTTAACACACCTTGAAGGGTGTCAAGATGGTATCTGAGGGGGTGTCTGAATGCCCATGGGAACTCAGAGTGATTTTGAGCTGCTCTGAGTTACCAACTGCTTTCTTTGCTTTTTTTCCATGAAAAAAATAGTTGGCCACTTGGACTGGGTTGCAACCACTCTGAGTGCCTGAACCCAGAAGTAATTGGTGGTGACATCATCACATAACTGCAATTACTTCTGGGTCAGGCATCGTTGTTCCATGTGCCAGAGGGGAACATCCCATGACAGTTTGGTAAACATAAACATTGCAACTCTGCCAATGCTCAGGAGGAGATTTTCAGGGCAGCAGGAGACTGTGGAAAGAAGAAGGGATTCATGAAAATTGCCCTCCTTTGTGTGAACAAAAGCTTTTAGGATTCAACCCATAGTTTATAATTACTTGCCATAATTTATCTTGCTTCCTGGTATAAGCAAAGTGCAACACAGAAGGATGAACATTCTGCCCTTGATCTTTAGAAAGCTTGCTACTTCCAGCCTAGCTATGAGACAACTTGATGTGGCGGATCAGTGACGGATGGCAGAGGAGTAAGGAGGGGCGGATTCAGGGTGCCTTTCACCCCATCTGCCACCATGCTTCCCTCCAGCTCACCATGAATGCAATCATATTGATCCACTTCCTGCTAACACTTAAGTGGGAAATGGATTGTCCACCTCCTTACTGTGCTTCTAATGCAATTTTCACAAATCCAGAAGTGTGGGACTTCCAGTGTTATTTAAAGGGATCATGCCAAAGAAGGAGCTCCTTTCTTCATGTGAACCCTGTAAATAAAACAGGAAGTATCACACGCAGGGGTCTGCAAAACCTGCATGAAGAGCACACTAAGAGGTGACAGTGGCAGGATAGGCAATATATAAAGATGCACTGCCTGCCCTCACGCCTGTTTAATCTCTCTCTCAAGCTTCTTAAGGTCTAGGAACTTCTTTCTTTTAAACTAAATTCTGAGATTCTCACAACACTGAAAATGACTGCAAGCTCGAGGAATACACTCAGCTCTGATAGTAACAACTGATAACAGGTAAAGAAAAGGAAAGAGTGGCTTATTGAGTTCCATGCTAATTGTCTCTCCTAGATTGAACTCTGGCTCAGATGGCAATTCAGTCGTTTTCCAGCACAGCTCCTTGCATTGCTCAACACAGACACAGAAAATGGAGCACTCATTTGCTGACTGGAAAATCACAGTTGAGGTCGATTGATGAAGCAGTGCAAAGAAGCCTGTTCTGTCCCCCAGCTTCTGGGTAGACAATACCAGTCCTCACCCTTCACTAGTTAGGTATTCAAATGCTGAATATTTTAAAAATCTAGTTAAGCTGCAGCACGGCTTACTCACAATTTCTCAGGAAGATGTCAGATTATTTTTACATTTAATAGTACACAAAGCAGCCAAGATCTTTCTCTCTCTCTCTCTCTCTCTTTCTCTCTCTCAAATATATTCCTAATGTGGAATAAATATTAAGGAAATCCAAGCCACATCAAAAAAATATACTGGAAGTGGTTTGGCCATTGTTCTGTACAGAATCTTAGGAGGCAGTGAATTAACTAACGGAACAGAAAATGAAGCGAGAGAGGTACAGTAGCTACTTTCTTGAAAACAAATCCAATCTTTTTCATTCCTGCCATTTGTTTGAATTCTTCCTCCGGGCAAGCTGGACAGCTGCACTAGTGAGTTTTTTAGTCATGGGTTGTAAGCCCCACCTGGCTAGATTTGTTTAGCAGACAGCTGGCAGAATGAAATAAAAAAAAAAAAAATAGGAAAAACAGGGATGTACAAACTGCTGCCAAAACAAAAAGAGAAAGAATACTTTTTTGTTAATTTTTTTGCCTTTGCTTGCATTATTGGCAATATACATGTGCAACGGGAGGGGGGATTGTTCCGTTTTCATCCTCATTTTTACCTTTACTATAATCTTTTTTTAAGAAAAAAACATTCAAAACGAGGCCGAAAAGGGAAGGAGATCCCCAGCTTGCACAGTCCTGAACATTAGCACGGAAACGACTCTCTCCTCCACGCTTTTGTTTAATTTGCAACTAAATTCCTGATTTACAGATTTTAAACCCCCAAGATCCACATTAGTTTTAAATTAACTTGGGTGATGCTTTATTATTATTCTTAGCATTATTATGGCTTTCTAATTGTTTAAAATGCTTCAACTGGAATGTTCTTTCCAGCTTAAGATAAGAAAGAGGCAAAAAAAAAAATTGTGGGAATGGCATCCGTTCTGCATCTGTTTCTCTCACAAACCTATCAAATATCTAATTTTTGGCATTACTGCAGGCTCCAACAGGGGGATGACATAAACCAGCTTTGTGGTTACATGTTTCACTTTTAATCTCATGAAAATGAAAATCAGTGCTGAAATGTCCCTTTAAATGTGACTTTGTGAGGGCACCCCCCCCAAAAAAAACCCCAGAAACGGGCGTTAACCTGGTTCAACTTAACCTACAGCACATGTAGGAGTTTGATTTTCATCTCCATAAGTAGTACAATCTTAGCTAAAACTATCAGATATTTTTTTAAGAAAAGCTGAGCAAAACATGTTTTAGCAATTTGAATGAAAAGATCATCACTGAAAACACACACACACACACACACACACACACAACACACACACACACACACACACACACACACACACACACAATATGCTGAAACAAATTGCAACCCAGGAATAGGCAGCCTCACATACCAAGATGGGATATTTGTGTGTTGTGGGTCTTGACACTATTCTTGGAAACAGCCAAATGAAGAAATATTTGTCCTACTGGGGTACCATGCCACAATTCAAGACTGCTCTGACATGAGTTCTTCATTATAAGGATGAACATGGTAGACATTGTTTAGAAGATTAGAGAAGAATATGGTTTGGCCCCAATCCAGCTGAAGGAACGCCATGACAATAAAGACCAAGGTTGTGATCCAGCAAGCCCAGTTAACCCTTCAATTCCCAAAAACCTTAGAGAGAAGACTCAAATTCTATCTTTAAAAAAAAATTAAAAAAATAAAGGAAAAAAGTCCCACTAGGTGCAGAAATTAGATTCAGATGTTCGTGTCTGTGAATTGCAGCCCCAATCTCAATGAGCAAAGTGCATTTTGTGCCACACCCAGTTGTCCAACCTAATTAAGGATAAAAATAAACAAGACGTGGGAGACCTTTGCATCTCCTGATGTTTTAATTTTTATCTGAAAGCAACCAGAGGCACTCCTAATCTGATTGCAGCAGTGGCACTAGGAGAGGGACCCCTGTATCATTAATCTGGTCTAAATTCTGTTCTCCCCATTCCCTTCCATTGTCCTCTTGGCTCTGCAGAAGAAGCAGGTTAGAGAATTCTGTTGATGGCCAGCCCGGGTTACAACGAAACTCCACACTGCCTTGAAACGCAAGTCCTATTCTTGGTGGAAACATCCTAGCTATTAAATAGCAAGCCTTGAAATAAATCTAACCCATTACATAATACTTTAGTTTCCTTCCCAGAGAGGAGCCTTCCCCCCTCCCTGTGTTGTTGGCTCTCTTCCACCCGTGCCTATACATCTCCACAGAGCATAGACTTGATGGAGCCATTCGTGATACGTGCATTTTAAGAGTCCAAGCTCACGGAAAACATTGGTATCGGTATCAGATGCTTCAAAGAGAAGGAGGGTCTAGGCTGCCTTAATCCCTTGGCCTTGGGGAAACTCAACGCCCTCTCCCGGGATGTTCCTGACGGAGAGCAAAGAGACATATTTATTATATCAGGGTTTTTGTGTGCTTCAGAAACAGTGTCCCCTTCAAAAAGCAGGCAGGCAGGCACAGTGGGATGAGGGCAGCAGAGGTCACTCTAAGTTTCTGATTGACCCTCCTAGCCAATTAGATCCTTGCTACAACCTAACAGTTTCTCTGTAGTTTACTACAGACAATTACATATATTTGGTCAGATCATTATAAGAGCTGGGTATCCTCCCAGTTTTAACCATGACTCATTAGCATTGCAAAGCTTTGTAATCCCCCCTTCCCCTGCCCCCCACAGCCCCCCCCTCCCCGCTTCAGTCTTCCTTCAGCTCCCTCTGCCTCTCCTCAAACACTCTTGCTTGCACACTTCCACACACCGACAAGGGCAACAAAAAAAGGAAGCAAGACTAATTTGATATTTCTCCACTCTTTGGCAAACATTTTGTAAAGCGTCCACCAGTGTCTGCTCCCAATGAACCCGCAACTCTGCCAACCTCTTTACTCCAGGAAATTGATTCTTGTTTACTCCTTTTTTTTTCAGAAAAGGAAAAAAAATCATGATGAATTTTAATAGGCTCACCCCCCACTGTTCAAAATCTCCCTCCTTTAGCAGCACAAGCTTTGAAATACGTAAATCAGAAATAAGCCTGGACTTTGAAAAGCAAGGAAGGGAGAAAGGAAGGGAAGGAAATGAAGAATCCAAGGACTCTAAAGCTTATCCTTCAACATGGCTCCACAGCCAGGTTCTTTTTGCCTTCTGTTTCATCACCCAAAAAGAGCACAACAACCTTTTGTTGCTGTGTTACAAAGGTCCCTCATTCACCTTTACTTTTAAAAACAAGAGCGCTAATGAATAGCAAAACAAATGGAAGGGCTTCATTTCCATACTTTAAAAGTATATAATGTCAGCTTCATTCTGTTAAGCATATACATTTTATTCTGGGGTAACTGTTTGGGAAAATATAAACTCATCAAAGAAAATGCACAATGACATATAAAGATATTCCTAGAAATTAAGCCTGCAATAGTATATCCAGCCAAGCGGAAACATATGGACTCTTATGCCTGTGGTGGGGAGTTAAGTAGATAACTCTTACCTTCTTCCATGGCTGTGCTTGCCACACCTATATGGGCTCCCCTAGAATAATGTTTACAGATGTGGGGCTTGGTCCAACTTTGGAATAGGATGACATCATAGTTCTTTTTAGGCGTTCAGTCCAGGGATAATGAATCTGCACTGGAGGGTGGTGGCAAGATCCACCTCTAGTCTATATTAGAACATCTGAAGAGTGTCCTGAAGAGCTCTGCACTTGGGGCTATTTTCAGACATTCTAATGAATACACATAATTCGGGACAGAGTTTGCTGCCAGGTTCCCACATCATGTCACGTCATCACTCTACAGTATCACCCTCACCACTATGAAACACTATATTGAGGTTTCACTCCGGCAGCTAATACATAGTAAATTCTCTTCACTACTTGGCAGGATCACATGGATAACCACATTATTAAGTGGTCACAGGCATATCAAATAGAGGTATATTTTGTGGTCCCTGTAAATATAGAACATTGAGAAAGATGGTTTCTCTTATTTTTATTTTACCATCAACTTTTGGGCTGGGACAATGTTAAAGGAAAAATGGAAGGGGCATTCCCAAATCTTATTTATACTTTAAAGAGTTCATAACATTTTTGGCATAGATAGATAGATAGATAGATAGATAGATAGATAGATAGATAGATAGATAGATAGATAGATAGATAGATAGATTTTTCAATATTTCTGTTTTTTGGGAAAGAATGAACAGAATTCAGCATATAGATGTATTTTTAAAAGTATTTTCTTAGCATATTTGCTAACCTTGTTGCAAAGTATTGGAAACACTTTGTGATAGCAGCACTGCACTGAACAAAGATAAGCAACGCAGCTTCTACAAACACCTGAATTTGCACTGGCGGCCTCCATATGGAGCACTGACCCAGCCTCGTTGGGGATGCTTGATGCAGTCGCAGCCTGAGGTAATCTGGCTACAGGCCCTCACAATTTTTGTTGTGGTTTTGTATCACTTTGATTCCAGGCTTTTAACATCATTTTGAACAAGTCTCCAAGGGCTAAATCATGCTCATGGATGTGCAATGCTATCGAGCTTGCAAAATCAGTCCCTAGGCTTGTGAAGGCATGCACTGCTGGAGGGCTTCCCAAGGAATCTGATAATGTTGATCTGTACTCATGTACCAGACGATGCTCCTGCCTCCCTTTATTATTTTAATACAAAGACTACCCTGCCTTCCCTCTCAAAGCTTACCTTTAAAATAAAATTGTATCCTCACACAAAATGTATCAAAAATCCTAATTGACAAAATGTATAGACATGCCTTAAGTTAATCATGCAAGAAAGTAAGTTTATTTTTATAGCTTTTGACTAGACTTTGAGACCAATCCCATCCTTCTCCCCACCAATGCAGTCAGGCACCCACTGTATCCAGTGGGGGGGGGGGAGCGGATCAGGAATCTTCAGAGGGGAAAAGGGATTCATTTAGACATACTCAGTCATAAGATTCCTGTTCTCTCAAAGGGTCTCCTCAGACCTGTGCCGGCTCTTTTGCTGGCACGCAGTTAGGAGATGAAAGGGGCAGGAAGTTCTGAAAAAGAGGGGATCGGATCTGGTACACACTGCTGCCTCCCTGACCAACCCATTCTCCCACCTAATCACTGCCTCACAGGCCCTCCCTCCACCTGGTTCTGTCTCCCCCGCTGACTTACCTTCATCTGTGGGACATGATGACATGACACAGCAGTGGCAGTCTTCCCACTGGTGATCTTGCAGCACATGCCATCATGCACTGTTGGAGTGGTTTTTGTGACTGCCGTAAGGCAGTTAACTTTTGCAGAATGCACGTTCCACTAGCATTAAGAGTCCATTAGAATTGGGCTATTAGGTATTCACAAGTATTCTCCTGTATGTTTATGCCCCTAATTACAAACCTGTCTGTTATGAAATGTACACAGGTTCAACTGCGGCTTCCTGGTATGTGTTTTTTTTTAATGGATGCACATGTGTGTGAATGTTCATGCACACACTCAGACTGCAAGTTGTCATAAACAAGTAAACAATTTACATCTGAACATAAAGAACACTATGAGCGTAATCCAGCAGAAATTTGATATGACAATGGTCTTTTCTTCCTAGAGGTCTTATGGAAGCTCTTCTTCACAAACAGGCTCTCTGTCCTAAGACTAGCAAGTCAGAGATAAGACTTGTCAACGTTTTAAGTCAGTTGTCTCTGACACCTACTCTTCTGAGTAGAGGGAATTATTATATGAAAGACTTTACAGTCATGTCTGTCTCTACCTATAGTCTGAAGTGATACAGCCCAGAGCCAGGTTTACCATCTAATCATTTTAAATTATAAACTACTCTGACTGTTCTAGCAGAAAGTAATAAATACAGTAAAGCAATAAAATAAAATGTAAGAACTCTGCCTATGTCTCACTAAAATCAATGAGAAAAGTCATGACCCAGCCCTGTTCCATGACTGGAACTCAATCATAACTAACTAGATTACGATGACAAGAAAGCAAGGTGAGGTGTCAGGTAGTCATTGGCTTCTCCAACTGAGCAGTCATCAAAGGGGAGGAGCCCCATAACCCTTACCAATCTAACAGTCACCCTCCAGTGTCACCATAAGGCACCCAACAGGACAATCAATTTCTACCTGCTACACGATCTGCTGAGAAAGTATAACAGGTAGGAATTGACTGCCTTGGTGGGTGTCTTATGGCGAGTGTCTTCCATTGCTGGGGTTGTGCTCAATATATAAAGTGGCCCTAACTGTGCTGTATTCATACAACACCAGAAACTACCATCACAGCCCTGTCTGTATGTTGTGTCCCCACTAACTGCCAAACACGCCAGTCCTATTTTGTTGAGGTATGAAGATGATAGAATTAGCTCAGAAGAGATGAAGTGGTAGAGCCACATGTACAATATAAACATGTGGCACAGATAAAGCCCCAAGAATTTTCCCATCCCATTTTTGAAAACAGGAGTTCTGTTTTCAACAAATCCTTGCTATAAAATTGCATGGGGTTTGTTACTGTTGGAGATACTATCCAGCCTGAGAACCAGGGTGGTGTAGTGGCTATTATTGGAACAGGACAGGGGAGACCCAGTTCGAAGTCTGACTCAGTCCTGAAACCATTCAGATGGCCTTGGGTCAATCTTTTCTGTTCAGCCTGACCAAACGTACATAGCTGTAGTGAAGATAAAACAGGACTGGGAGAGTGAGCCCTGCACTCTGCCCTGAATATCTTGGAGCAAGGGCAGGATAAAACCATAATATGCTGAGTTATTCTGATTAGAAAAAGTAGCTGCATCTATGCAAGCTACCACGGCTGACCAGAAGAACCTCGAGCAGCCATCCTCCTATCGAGATCAAGTCATCAGAAGTACCTTCTGTGTCTCTGAAAATGTCAGAGCAGAATCCAGGAGGTCAATCTCTTTGGCAATCATGTACAGACCAATTTTTTGGAAGAAGTGGGAATGGGAAGAAATTATTGACTGTGTCCTCAGGCTGCAATAGTTGCCAACTCACAGGGGGGAAAAATGAGACTTACCAGAAAAGTAAGGGGCCATGACTTTCACCATCTCAGGTCATTTTTTAAACCTTTTTACCAGTTTTGCTCCAGGCCCTGCTCCCTGAACTTGCCAAAAACTATTGGGTACCTAACTGAGCTAGGCCATCCAGTATGGCACCAGGTTGCCAGGGATCCTGGGCAAAACCCTTTGCTGAGCAACCCCTGCTCACTCCTGATGACAGGCTGGATGCGAGCAGTACCATCAATACTGAGGATTCAGGATCGGCCTGGCCAGGTGGGTCATCCGATGGGCATGGGCTCCCAGCACCCAACATGGCCAACCCCTGATGCCAGAAGGGGCAGAATGTATTTTAATTTTCACAACTGGCAAGTCTGGTTCTATGAGAAGTATCTCATGCTGTGTCTCACACATCCAGAGTTGATTTTAAGATGAAGTCCTTGGGCTACCTTTCCTTATTTTAATTCAAGAGCAAAATGGCCACTGCTAAAAGCTCTCTTCCCTGAGGTAGGTTCCTCCTTCTCCCTAAGAAGCAGGGCTGGCAGATCAGTGAGGCCAACTGAAGCAGTTGCATCAGGCAGCAGATTACTAAGCACCACTCCACTGCTTCTCCTTCACTCCACTGCTTCTCTTTCAACTACCTAAATTGGAAAAGGAAGAGTGGGACAGAGAGGAAGAAATGTGGAGGGGAGGGGAGTGTTGATCGAGAGCATTGGAGAATGAGATGAGCAGAGGCTGGCACACCATTGGGCGAGGGACTATTTTATCCCCTAAATCATGGTTCTTTGAAGGGAACCAAAGCTATGAGGTACATGAGAAACAGAACTAAACTGGAATGGTTCAGGAAAGGCAAATTATGTACTTGACTGCACTTCCTGGACTGGAAAAGGGGACAGAGAGGAAGTGTGGAGGGTAGGAGAGTGCTGACCTAGAACATTGAACAGCAGAAGAAGCAGAGGCTGGCACCTCACTGGGTGAGGCAAGGCAGCATTTGACATGCTGCTTCAGGCAGTCTTGGGCCAACACCACTAAAGAAGTATTTCCTGTGCAGGTTCTGCAACAGAGAGAACACCATAGGCTGCAGCATAGAGGAAACTGACATATAGTCATTTTAATTTATAACATAATGACTATGATTTTATGTGGCTATGCATAGTTTATTCATATGGTTTTCAACATTGTTTCAATGTTTCATATTTTGTTTCTGGTCAGTTGGCAACTATGCAGCCTGAGGGCACAGGGGCCAATCCTATCCAACTTTCCAGCACTGATGCAGCTGCACTGCAGCCCCAAGAGAAGGGAACTCATGTTCTTTTACCTTGAGGAGGCCTCCATGACTGCCCTACCACCACAGGCATGTGCCCATTGGCATAGCTGCATCAGTGCTGGAAAACTGGGTAAGATTGGGCTCACAATCATTTTAAAATGGTGCCACCTACCATAAGGTAGAGCTCATTTTAAAAAAAATGTTCTTTTTCCCCTTGCTAAACACACACACACAAAGTTACTTGAGCTTAATTATGTCCCATTGAAATAAATGGAACTCTGGCATCCTTTGCTTTTTAGAGTACTCAGAGTTTATTTTTCCTGGCAAGCTTCTGTGCCTTTAAGAGCAGACTTCACAGATAACTCAAGAAAGTAAAGCATTTCCCCACTAATATCCCTGCCAGTTAACTTTAAATTGCTTAATTTCGGTGTCTCATGTTGGTGTTAAAGGAACAGGAGTAAAACAGTTGACAAAACGGACAATACTTAAATGCAAGAAAAGCCAACCATTTTTGTGACATGGCTTCTGTGCTTTCAAAAGATGGAAACAGATGCACACAGGCCAGCAGGTGAAGCATTTTCCAACACTACATCTTCATACCATAAAAAAAAAAAATATTCACCTACTTAAAACCCTGCAAGTTGTACAGCTGTTAAAGGCAAAGGTGCAGAAGCAGTAAAAAGTTGGCAGCCTTACTCAGATCGTGCCCAAAATAAATGAGCTGTGCTCATTAATGGCCACAGCTTCTTAAATCCGATTCAGAATGTGGAAAAATCGATTGCTCTGCCTTTATTGTTTCTGCCCCATGACATCTGTTCAAGACAGTGACTCAGTGGCACAGATGTTTGATGCCTCCTGCTGCATACCCACCCCTGTTCCTGCAACATCAGGATATTACTTCCCCCAGAGGTATCCAATTCATGTACTAACCAGGCCTGACACTGCTTACCTTGTGAAATCTGACAAGATCACAGGCAGAATCTGGTTTGGCTGCAGGCACCCCCCTGAGAAAATTGCAAAGCAGTAACAGCCACTGGCTGGCTACATACAAATAAAATGTGACAAACATCAGAAGTTTTTTTGGTGGGCCTAGGCTATGTGGGAAGCTTTCATTTGGGAAGGCTCACACCTGTTTCTTCTTAGCAGACCCTGCCCAGATTGTGGCCTTGTGCTTCATGTGAAGACAAGCAATTATATCAATATAATCAGAGTCAAATCCTCTGTAATTTACACATTAAAAGAGAGAATGATGCATGGAACCAAATCGGTTTGTCTAAAGCAATTAAAACCTTAAAGCAAACACCGGCACTGGAAGCTGTACAAAAACTGCTATAATATCCCAGGACTCTTGCTTCACCCGCTCAGTTTTAAAAGGCGTGGGAAGGGGAGTCAGTTTTAGTTTTTGCTTGTTTCTATGTTACGCAGTCAGATTATATCTAGAAGCGTAGCCCAAACATTACTTTCCAAAGAGGGTTGCCAGCTTTTTTTTTTTTTTTACCTCCTGGCAGTCTTTCTGTGCCTTTAACAGCTGCATAAACAGGTAGAAATTTAACAGATGAAGCTTTTCCTACAACTCCATCTGCATTTTAGAGAAATGCTTCACCAAGTTTCTGCTGTCATGCTGCTGTCAAAGGGAGGAGTCTTACCAGGAAAAAGCTGGCAACCCTATTGCAAGAGGGTCCATCAGAAAAGTGCAGGCATTCAGACCAGCCAACTTAGGATATATTTCATGCATCTGACTGATTGCCATGCATCTGACTGACACCATGCCATAGTGCATTTATTATTCATTAAAATGCCAAAGAGCCTGTATTTATTGTAGATACAAGGACATCTGCAAGAGGGATCTGAAGGCCTTAGGAGTGGACCTCAACAAGTGGGAAACAGTCTGAGGCAAAGAGGCAAGGCCCATGACCAGGAGACAGACCAGGGACAGACTGCACTTGCTCCCAGTGTGGAAGGGATTGTCACTCCCGAATTGGCCTTTTCAGCCACACTAGACGCTGTTCCAGAACCACCTTTCAGAGCACGATACCATAGTCTTTCGAGACTGAAGGTTGCCAACAACAACATATTATAAGCACCATTAGCCAGAGCCAGACTGGCCACTGGGTTCACTGCTGGCCCAACTGTGAGGTGAGGTGAAGTAGATTGCATCAGGAATGAATTGTGAGGGGTCTGAGGGTGTGGCAAATTTGGGATGCGTTCTGAGTCTGTTGCCACCTCTGTCCTGACCTCAGCTCACACAGCTGACACAAGCTGTGTGAGCTTGTTTCTCTCAGCTGACACAAGCTGCAGTGATCCATTTCCCACTTGCAAATCATCCACCAGTTTCCAAAAGCACAGGACTTCCTGCTTTATTTACAGCAGGGATTGCCAAAGTGTGTGTCATGGCACGCTCACAGGGGTGCTGAAGGATGTCCCCAGTACCCCCTCCTACCTGTTCCCCTTGCAAAATCTTGCGAGATCCAAGATGGAGACACCTAAATCTCACAAGATTTGGGCATCACCATCTTGGATCTCATGGAATCTCATGATATTTGGGTACTGCCATCTTGGATAGCATTTCCAGGTTTGATGAAGCTGCACAAGAAGCATTGGTAAGGAGCTTTTTCCCCCACAGCATGGTAGCAGAGGCAGTCACTATAGCGTTGGCATGGGGCAGCGCTCCAGGTGTGCCACCCCTGACTGGGCTTCAATCCTTCTATCTAACATGCATGAGATCTAGCTACAGTTGTTCAGCAGCAAGGTAACTGCACACTGTCAGGCTGTTCTTTGCTGTTTTTTCATATGGTCTTGAACTCAGCCTCAGCTCAAATTAAGCCCTGCTGGTGATACATGCCAGGAACTGGAGGCAGTCAACATCTTGCCCAGATGCCATAGGCCACAGGTTATTTAGCTGGCGCACAGTAAAGCAGCCTTTTGTCAGGCCAGTAGCACAACACGGGGCTATGGGTCTGGCGGAGCCGAGCTGTGCTGGTCCTGCCCCCCTCTCGGTCCGCTCTCTCCCCCTGCCCCACCCTGCCCCGCATCAGAACGCCAACCCCCATACCCCCACTCACCTCTCCGCTGCCCGGCCTCCAACTGGCACTGATCCAGCACAGGCTCATGTCGAGCCTGCTCTAGTGCTGGGCTGGCACTGACTGCTGCAAACATGCTTTACAGCATGTTTGCAACAGTACGCACTGGCAGTGGGCTGGCATGCATCACATGGGATTGCACCCTATATTTCCTTGGTTACATACGACAGATTCTCATCACCTCCTTGCCCCTAAATTTCCTTGTCTTGTATTTCCGTATACACATGCCTTTCTCCCAGCTCTGTCACCGTCTTCCAGTCTAATGAATCTATTTATTAATAAACCCATGTTTTCAGGACAGTGATGCATCAATGCACTCCAGAGTGAGTCAGCATTCTGAGAAATCCTTTCCAGTATTGAACAACTGTAAATCTTCATTATTGCTTCCAATAGCACAAATAGAGAACACCCTCTCACCTTTGTGACATCTTCCTTGCTAATTTAAAGGGTGAATGTGTGTCTTTTGTTTATGCGTAGGTCGGGCGGCAGGCTCTCAACTGTGGCTGAAAAGAATGCCAATGAATGATGGACATTTATGATAACCGATGACACTGTTATAAACTAAAGGTAGATGAACATAAGGAGTTAAAATAAACAATCCCATTCCCCCACCCAGCCCCACCCACACATACACACATTGCTCACAGGAATTTCCTCTTCTGCCTTGGCAGCTGGAATTTCTGTGTCATACATCAGCAAAAGTTATAGAGTGGGTAAGTCCAGTAGTGTCAAGGGGGGTGGAAATACAGCTGTGACACTACACCCTGATCACACTGATCCTCTATTTGGTGACTTCGACCTGCTCTGGCTCCGTTGCTCATGCTCTCACTAACAATCATGTTTTCGCTGCTTGCTCACAAGAACATGAAGCAAGTGGGTATGGAGCAGGCCAAAGGTCACTGGTGGTCCAGTGACAGGCTTTTCTCATTTAAAGCAATGCCATAGCCCAGAAGGTTGGGTGCGATGTGCTTATGTCATTATGTCACTGCCAAACTTCTGGAACGCTGAGCCTTTTCAGGTAAGCACCACACCGGGTGGACTCACCCCAGGGTTACCTCTAGGCAGGGCTTTTTTTCTAATGGAACGCGGGGGGACGGAGTTCCGGCACCTTTTTTCAGGGGCCCCTCCCCTTTAGAGGCATTCCAGGCAGGGGGGGAGCAAAATAGAGGCATTTGCTGGGTGGGTGCTGGGGGGTGCAGGGTGGGTGGGCGCCTGGCCCCTGCCTGACCACACAACGACCCCCTCCTGCCCCATCTCCAAGCTCTCGCCTGAGCCCAGCCTGCCTCCCCTCCCCCCGCGCTCTGCTTCCCAGCGCAGCTTCCAAGCCGGTGGAGGGCACGGGGGGACACACGCCGACGCTGAGGAGGAGGATGGACAGCCAGCCAGCCAGCCAGCCAGGGAGACGGGCTGCGGCACCAACGGAATGCCCAGGTACTGGCTTGGCAGAGGAGGAGGGGAAGGAAGCTGGCTGGTGCAGCCCCGTGCCAATCTGCAGCATGAGCCTAGGTGTGTCTACTCAGAAGTATGTCTCATTGTGCTCAATGGGGCTTGCTCCTGGGAAAGGGTGCATAGCCTTGCAGCCTGAGAGCCCAAGCATGTCTACTCAGAAGTAAATTCCATTGTGTTCAATGGGGCTTACTCCCAGGAAAGTGTCATAGCCTTGCAGCCTGAGTAGACAGGCAGAGGAAGGGCTCTGAGGCTGCAGTCCTGTCCACACTTTCCTGGGAGGAAGCCCCACTACCTCTAATGGGACTGACTTCTGAGTAGACAGGCACAGGATTGGGCCCTGAGGCTGCCACCCTATCCACAGTAAGCCCCATTCACTAAAGTGGACTTCTGAGTAGACATGCATAGAATTGGGCTCTTGGGCTGCAATCCTAGGCACTTTCCTGGGAGTAAGCTCCATTGACTAGAACAAGACTTACTTCAGAGTAGACATACCTAGGATTGGGGTCTTAATCCTAGCAGAGATATATATCTGCACCCATTTTCACATGCTAAGGGCAGGTGAAAAGGGATTCTACGTGTGTACAATGTGCTGTCCAGCCTTGCCAGAGATCCTCCTCGTCCTTCCCCCACAAGCATGCCCTCCGCCAGCCAGCGTTTGCAGCTCCTCTCCAGCAATGCACAGCAGCTGCTCAGGGCAGCAAAGAACATACGATTGCATGCCAAGCGCCTTCCCAAAGACACAGAGTATTCTGATACCTGAATTAAACCATATTTAATTGCTTGTTTGCAAACGTAGCTGTTTCTGTGTGCACCTAAGGACCCCTCTCATGTAAGAATTCCTTTTTTGTTCTTACTTCCACAGTTGCTTAGAGTAATTTTATTACATGGAACTCATGTAAGCCATTTTTCGGAATCCATTCACTGCTTCCTCTCCTGGAAGTAGTGCCACACTACATACTACATGCTACAAGTGCACCTGTATAGTATTTTTCCCCATGTGTAGAAAAAAATAGCTAGGGGGAAGGGGATGTGGAGATTGACAGCCCAATCCTATGCATGTCTACTCAGAAGTAAGTTCATCTTTAGGGGGGAAGCACATAAAAAATATTTTATTTCTCCAATAAAAAAATGGTTTAAAAATAAATAAATAAATAAATAAATAAATAAATAAATATTAACAAGTTGTGAGTTCCTGCACCTTTTTATTTACAAAAAAAGCACTGCCTCTAGGTAAGTCCTCAACATGTTGTTATAAACCCTTTTTACAAACAAGCCACAAAGATCAGTTGTCTGAAAAAGGCTCATTCAGTAGGTCTTTCCAGAAGAAAGTGGGCTGCCCAAATCTGCAATAATTGTTCAAAATGGACATGAAAGACCAACTCTGTTTGGAGAAAGGAAAAAGAGAGAAAGAGTCCTGAGTGGTTAGATTCAGATTAACAATCTCCAGTAGATTCTGTGGAAAGATATGTCAAAGATATTTGCAAAATATTGGACGTTTGTGTAAAATAGCTCATGCAAAATGCCAACCAAACACCTCCCAGTGCCAGCCAAAGCAGAACAGAAAGTGTGGAGGAGAAGACAGTGATGGTCATAGTAAGAACATAAGAACAGCCCTGCTGGATCAGGCCATAGGCCCATCTAGTCCAGTTTCCTGTATCTCACAGTAGTCCACCATTCTAGCCCACCTAGCTCATTCCAGCCCATTCTAGTGTCTAGCCCACCATTCTCCTCTCTCCATAGTTCCTTTTCTGTTCCATTTCCCCCCCCCTTTTTCATATCCAGGGATTAGGAGGAAAAATGGCATTGGAAAACAGGTGGATGGCCATATCAATCTACTGCCTGAGGCAACTGCCTCACAGTTCAATCCTGAGCTGCCCAGAGCGCAGGGCTGCTGCAGTGCCAAAATGGCTACTGCAGGATTCTGCGTGCCCCAGGCAGCTGCTGCCATCACCTCGTTGGGAGAAGGGGACATTCATTACCTTCCCCCGAGTAAGGAGAGTAGCCCCGTAATGGGGCTACTCAATTATGTGGTGGTTCTGGAACCGGCACAAAATGTGTCAGGCCACATGGCCCAACATGGGGTTCAGGATCCGGTGGAACTGAGCTCTGCTAGTCCTGCCCCCTGTCCCACTCCCTCCCCCACCATGCCTCCTCCCCACCCTCTGCCCACCCTACCCCAACCTCCCCCCACTTCGGAAAGTCTCTTCCCATGCTCCCATTCACCTCTTTGCTGCCCGGCAGTCTGGGCAACCACCGGGTGGCAGAACGCAGGCCCAGCACCAGAGCTGGCCAAGCATGGGCTTGCGCTGGGCTAGCTCCAGTGCTGGGGCTGTGGTAAGGGCTCACAAACGTACCTTATGGCACATCTGTGACAGTGCGTGCCACCAGTGAGCCAGTGCACACTGTTCAGGATCAGGCCTTCAGTCAGCCTCATAGATGGACACGCCTTGATGCCAGGTTGAGTTGGCTCCAATTAAGTTTTCAAGCCCAGTTCTAATTATTGACTATTATTGTTACAGCTTTGAATGGACTGAGCCACACTTAAGTTAAGGCCAGGTTACACTGTGTCCCAGGGTGCGGTTTCTGCATGCAGTGATCCATGGAAGGAAGTCTTGGACTCACGCACACCCTGCCCACTATACATATAATATGCCTACCTGAGAACATGAAAAAGACCCACCTAAGCAATCCATTCATCACACACACAAAGGTCAGGTGATCATCTCTCAAGACTGACAAACAAGGTATTGCTCAATATTCCTACTAGCCAGGTCAGTGTAGCTACGACTGAGCCACTTTTGGCCCCTATCCTGCGCTGGATTCAGTGCAAGCCTCCTGGCTTGCCTGTTCCAGTCAGGATAGGATTGCGCCCACTGTTACTGTTATTTTATTTGAGGAGATCTCATTATTGGTTATTCTTGATCTTGCTATTTTGTTAGCCAGATTAGGCCTGCAATATATAAATAAGACTTTAAAATATGATTGAGGACATTGCAACAATTGGATTTAGGCTTTTTGTTTGTTATAACCCATCTGTTGAACCTATTTTCCAGAAATATTCCATTTCCCAAAAAACCCACTACTGGCAGCCTGTCTCTTCATTCACAAGTTTTCTACAATTTATTGGTAGGCCCCAAACCAGTCTTTTGAGAACTGCTAAAGGGAATCCAAATACTAAAGTTTTCAAGACCTGAAAAGCCAAGTCACTTCTCCAACACTTCCCATCCACACTGTAATTATGGTCTCAAGTCATTATAATTACATCAGATAGTGTCATGTTGCATCTTGGTTACATCCAACACTGTGGAGACATTTTCTGACATGGTGCCTCCAACTGATACAATAAGACAAGGTATCCAATGAAAATACCTGCTTTCAGCTGACTCTCAATTAACTATAAGTGTATTTTGACACGTCTGTAGAGAACGTGAGCCAGCAGGTAATTTCAGTCTCTATCTCCATCAGCACAGATGTCTTTTTGTTTGATTAGGGGGAAATCCGACAACGGCGAGTTTTAAATTACCTTTGTTCACACCAAGTGCACCGAGCAGGTGGGAAAACCTATCTAATCCAGTTGCTTCAACATGTCTCAAGCTGACTCCACATCCCTCAGCACTCCTGGAATATTAGAAATCATCCCATTGCCACACTGACATTAGGAAACCCAAGTGTATGACATAGTAGATTTTAGTTACTCTTGGAAACATTTTCTATACAACTGTAGAAATCCCTGAAGCAGATACATTACATGAGTGGGTTGTAACCTGTTTAAAAAAAAAAAAAAGATGTATTAAAAGATGGTGAAATTACAAATGCAATATCCCTTCGCCATATTAATTAATCCTGAATGACTGAAGAATTTATATATAAATGTGTATGACATACCTAGCATGCCAAATTAATTCTTTATTATCAGAGAGCTATTGCAATCAATGCTAAATGAATTCATAATGATACGTTACATAAAATAAAGAGCTACTGCAAAAATAATAAAAAGGAGATCATAGCTAAAGCTAGAGCATACTAATAAAAACCTGGTCCATTAAGATGGAGAAGGGAATGAGACACAGTAGCAAACCTTTGATGTTTATGATGCCTTGTCCTCCCAAACTTGCTATCTGTTTTGTCCTTCTTCCAAATAGCAACAAGCAACGTCTACTTCACCTAAAGCCCAATTTGCACACGTATGTATATCTTAGTAGTTGTTTCCTTGCTTACTGCAATGGTCAAATTACAAGGGGTTCTTACCTTTTGAGGTACCATTTTCAGAAGGCAGTGATACACTAAAATTGGGGGGAAGTCAAGAGGTAAGGACTCGTGGATTAAGAGTCCTTCTACTTTTTCCCCTTGAACTATAGGATAAAAGTGAGGCGGGCCTTTAATCCATGAACCCTACTTCTTGATTGTTGCCAACAGGTGACTGGCAACCCAATCCTAACTCATGTTGGCACAGCAAGGCTGCATGGCCTCTGCTATATCCAGCACCAGTTGGAGGTCTCCTAAGTGTAAGGGAATATTTTAAACTTTTACCCTAAGTAATATCCCAGTTGCCCTATGGGGCTATAGGATCTCCACCAGCTATTTAGCAGGCAGATGTCCGAGCAGCCCCATGTAAAACATGCAGGTCCAGGAAGGGAGTTTGGATACAGCGGAGTCTGGTTCCACAATCTTGTCCCCTTCCCAAGCTTCTCCCACCCCCATTCTGCCCTCCCTCAGCCAAAAAAATGTCCCTTCCCCACCTCCAGAATGCCCTCCTGCACTGTCTCCCAGCCTCTACAGCACTCAATTCACCTCTGTCCTAAGACAGAATGCAGCACTGGCAGGTCAATGCAGGCCTTTCCACCAGTGCTGCCAACTCTAGTGTAGTCACAAATGTGCTTTATGGCATGTTTGCAACACTCTTGGCTAGTGTAGCAGTGGCTGCAGTGGTAGAACAGTGAGTTATGATTGCACTGTGAATGTGTGAACTGCTTCCCTTGGGGAGTGCTTCTTATTTAAAAAGTTACATGCTGCCTTTCAGTCTCCTTTGTGGGACCATTACAGCAGCTTACAAAACAAAATCCATGGTTTGAAACAATCACAACAAAATGTTAAAAACAATTTAAATTGAACAATCAACAAAAAATGAAAAATAAAATAAATGAACACAGAATTTAAGAAAAGGCCAAAATGAACAGAAACATTTTTACGGACTTCCTAAAGACAGGCAGGGTTACGTCCAGTGGGTTAGGTCCAGAGATAGGAAATTCCAGGCCCTATCTGTGAAGGCCCTGTCTTACAACCACACCAAGTGAACCTGTGGAGGCAATGGGACAAAGAGCCAGGCTTAAACACAGAGTTTAAGAAGAAGAAGATAGTCCTTCAACTATCTTGGACCCAAGCCATGTCAGGCCTGAAAAAAAGCCTGAGATTATGTAAGGTGAACTCAAAGTTTTATCTGTGATGTTTTAACACAGGAGGGGCAAAAGGTGTGGTGTGGGAATTGAGCTGTTGCCTTACCTGAAAAAGCTAAGCAGGAGACCATCAGTGTGGAGGAGTCAGCTGGTAAAAAGATAACATCTTGGAGAAATCAGTCTGAAGTATGGTTGCAACTTGCAGCTGCCTGCAAGAGGCTTTGTAAGTGCAAGAGTCAGAAGTCAGGATGACGACTGCACAGTGACGGGAAACATTTGAGAAACTGAGAGTCTATGACATGTCTCCTGGGATGATGCTTGTAAAAATCTCACTGGCAAATGGATTTATGTTCAGCCTGCCTGAGTAAACTGCCTTGAGACTATTGAGAAAGGCTGTATATAGGAATTGTAATAAATAAATATGTGATGGCTGTTTCACACATGCAGACCTTCATTTGATGTCACAGTCATTGCATGACAACTGTGCCTAGATGGTATCATCCCAAGGTTAATTTGTACAGGAAACTTTTTCATTTGTTTTTCTGAGGAAATATTATTTTCACGACAGCTACTATACCTGTACTGTACCTGGCGGTGCTCCAATAGGTGACCAACGTATTCAAAAAAGGCAGGCAGGTTCATCTGCCCTCTCCTCTGACTGCACCGCTCTTACTGCCTAGTTCACCTTGGTTCTTAATTATCCCAGAGTTTGACTTTCTACCAATGACTTCATTCAAAGAGCAGCCCCCCCCCCTGAAATTTATATGCTAATCAGGGCAACAGGTCTATGACAGGTCTAAGACCTTGGTTGTGTATTTTCCACCAGCACGCGTGCGGTTCTGCAGATTAACAGAAAGATGCAGCCCACAGAGTCTACCCCAGGTTGTGGCTCACAGACCATCAAAAGTAAGATTCTTTTCCTTGGTTTTTACACTATTTTGAGCCTGAAAAAGCTGTGTGCGTGTGTGTGTGTGTGTGTGTGTGTGTGTGTGTGTGTGTGTGTGTGTGTGTGTGTGTGCAAGAGAGAGAGAGAGAGAGAGAGAGAGAGAGAGAGAGTGCTTCGGGAGCACAGCTTCATGCATAAGCAGCCGTCAGAGAGGTTTGGGGGAGAAGCAAACCTACTGTACTGAACATAATTGCTTCCCAGACCAAACAGGGCAGCCTGGGAGTGCACAGTGTTGCGGAGGTCAGCTCCTGTGTTCCCATGCTCAAATTAGCAGCTGAAACGGCTATGATTTCTGCCCACTTGCTCTTGCTGGAGCTTCCACTGCCAGTGCATGGCCCAGCAGACTTGTGAGCAAAGTGGAAGGAACAACCTGGGAGAATGTCTTTAATATTCTTTCTTTTTAACTTTCAGCAGGGGAGGGGAAATGTATCAACAAGTAACAGATGTGCTGAGACTGATTGGAGCTCTATCTCATTATTACAGTGGGAATACTGGGGGGGGGAGAGCAATTTTTTTCAGACGCAAACATGCAGGAGAGAGTGGCGCAGAACTAGGATATGTAAAACCAACAGCATCCTTCCCATGTACAGTCATAATACTGCAGCATTTTACTTTGCCAGACCTGGCGCATGTATAGAGAAAAGAGGCACAGTTTGACACACACCATTGCCAACAGGCTCGGCTAAATATGTGTGTTTGTTCTCAGCACCCTTTGTCATAAATATCATGACTTTTCCCATTTGAAGTGGGGGAAGTAATGATTCCTTCTCCTGGATCTTTGCACCCCATTGTTTTCTGCCTCTTGTAAATGCCCGAGGTTGCCTTTATACCTTCACGTATCAATATGAAACCTTTACAAGCTGTCGCCTAAACGAGTTATTATCTTTGTTTCTGAAAATAAGTGTGCCTTTAAAAAAAAAAACTTCATTTATCAGTAACTAGGTATAGTCAATTACTCCCTGGTATTGATCACAATATCTATAAGAGTTGCAAAGTACCTATGCTCAAGGTCATTGTAAGGTCAAGTTATGATCAATATGAATTGACTGTCTGCAAATAAATTTAAGTAGCTGACATAATTGCAAGGGGTCCCTTTTCGAAATTAAGGTGGACCACTCCACCAGCAAGGCTGGAAGGGTTATGCAGTTAATTACAACATGCCTGAATGGCAAAGGGGGAGTGGGGAGGCTCAACAGGTTTTTACAAATTAAAAAAATAACAGTGTTCTAAATCATGCACTGAGAAAGACCTAAATAAGCAATCTCAAATGCAAGAACTGGCCCTGCAGCAGGACAGTCCCATTTGCTTACTTAAACATTTCTATCTGTTTTTAAGAATTTGAACACAAATGCGTGAAACTTGATAAAATGTGTCTTTACTAACCTGCCCTAAAAAAGCTGAGGTCAACAGAAAAGAATGGCCATAAATTTTTTTTCAACATCTATTTTTCAGTATTGGAGGTGTCTGGAGTCTATCCAGAGTCTATCCACTGTATTCACCAGTCTTGTTTTCTCCTCCTCAGTTCCAGTTCACAGTTCACACTAATCACTATATCACACTTACCCTCAGATATTGTCTCTCAAGCAAATATCACTCATATCAACAGCAGCAACTGTTACCCTGCACATGCCCAATCTCGTCTGATCTTGGAACCAGGTCTGGTTAGTACTTGGATGGGAGACTGCCTGGGAATACCGGGTGCTGTAGGCTTATACCATAGTCTTTCGAGACTGAAGGTTGCCAACCAACCAACAGTTGTTTCTAGGACCCTCAAAGAACAGGTGGAAAGCTGAAAGGTCTTCTTAACCAGTATCTGGTTGATATATATCTGGATTTCCACCTGGTCCCTCTATGGTGAACCAATCATCATTCCAACCACAGCTTGTAAAGATGCTTTCAAATCAGATGTGTAAGTTCAGTGGGATGCTGTTACCTTTGAGCGGCAGAAGTTCTTCTATGGCAGTGATCTTCAATCTTTTTCATGCAATGGCCCTAATAAAGTATGAGACTTCTTGTGTCTTCACATGAACCCTGTGAGGTAGCAACCTGAGCAGGGCCTTAGGAACTGTGGGGCAAGTCAGTGAGAGGAGGCCATGCAGGATTATATCAAGAATTCAGTTTTGATATATGGCAGTGCCATTATTTGATTGGATGCAAGCCTTCATGACCCACAGGATGAAAAACACCATTTAAAGACTGCAGCCATTTTGAAGTTCATTTCTAAGCATGAATCCTCTAATCTCTGACCTCCTGCATTTTCAGCAACCCTTAGCAAAATTCAAGAGGTGCAAAGGAAGAATTCTATTTCCTTAAATGTTTAAAATGTGATTGTAGCAAGAACTGTAACAAGACCTGTTCTCCATATTCTGGTAATCTCCAGTTACAGCAAAATATATTCCATATCTTAGAAGAAGAAATATCAAATTTAGTACAAAACTCATAATCTCATTTTGGAAGAAAACTATTACAAAAAGCAATTGCTTTCAAAAGGGGATCCTTCCATTACAGGGTATCCTTCCCTCCCTACTGCAAAGGCCAGAAGTACACACTTACAGAATGAACAGAAAACTATAACAGCCCAACCCTGCTTATTTCTGATACATCAGTGTGAATGGAAAAGAAGGCGCTTAATTTGTACCAAGTTTGGCTGCTCTTGAATCAGTATAAATAAGACCCCTGGGACAGGTTGTCAACCTAACTCCACAACACTCAATTGAGCCACAGCAGTTTGCGGCACCATTGAATTTTTAAAATTATTTTTTGATTTGCACTTTTCAGAGCTTACTTTAGGGGATGGAACTGTAGGTCGGTAGTGCAGAAGGTCCCATGTTCAATCCAAGGCACCGCTACATAAGACTGGGAAAGGCCCCTGGCTTGAAGCCTCTGCCAGTCAGTACAGACCAAACTAAGCTGGATGAACCAGTAATTTGACTCTGTATACGGTAGCTCCATTTATGCCATTTATGCAGAAACAGACCACAAAAGAGTGTTTATCAGGCCTGCTAATCAGAACAAAAGGGGGAAATGGTTCACTTTGTGTCACACAAGCACAACTAAGATGGTGAAGGCTGCCAACTTTTGACTCCGCAGAGTAAATGGCAAAAATGTTGTGTTCACTGCTGTGGCTGGTGCTGGCAGACATACTGGGCTAAAGACCAAGCTGGATGCTACACAGCAGATACATGTAACAATCTCCCAACATTTGACTTTTTGAAAGATGAAAAGCAGCAGGGGTAGGTTGCCAGTGGAGGAATGGCAGGAGAGGGGCTGCTTAACCCTTCCCCAAAGATTTTTTTTTCTCCTTCCAGCTGCTTTGAATCCCCCTCCAAAAGCAGCTGAGGAAGGAGGAGAGTTTGAATGGCAGGTGAGTTCCCACAGTATCACTCCGCTCAGATCGGAAGCCTCCGAAAACTACTCTTTATTTTAAACATCAAAATATAACAAGAAACTGTTATATACATCCACTGCATGATGTTACTTGTCCTAATATTTATTTATAGGGCAGAAAGCAGCTTGAAGGGGGAAGGGGAGCAATTTTCACTGAGAAAATGATGTTGGGAAAGGGATTAAATAGCCTCCTCCAGGGTCATGGCTGTGATTCAAACTGAGCTCTCCTACAGCTGCTATTCCTTAAAAACAAAACAAAAAAAATTGGAGAGAATTATCAAAGATCTCTGGGGTCATACGCACCTGCATCCTCCATTCCCATGTTACAGTCTCCAGGCAAGCCTATCCCCAGGAACATTTGGACCACATTACATGGACCTTTTCCTATTGTATGATCTATGATATCATGGGTTGTATTCTTCTGCTGCTAGTCACATATGCTATAATGATTGATGGCCCAATCCTATCCAGTGCCAATGCAGCCACAATGCAGTCCTGAAGTAAGGGAACAAAAGTTCCCTTACCTTGAGGAGGTCTCCATGACTGCACCCTGAATAGGATGTAGCGCACACCCCATCGGCACAGCTGCATTAGAGCTGGAAAGTTGGATAGGATTAGGCCCTCAGAAACAGAGATGGGAGGTATGATTTAGCTATCTACTGCTACTCTCTGCTTAGTGGTAAGGACATCATATTCACCACTCTTCCACTGATTAACTGATGCAATTCTGACTGGTGTGTCACCAGTTGCACCATGGAAGGATGAGATTGTATAACATGCTACGACTGTAATCCTATACACACTTTCTTGGGGGTAAGTCCCATTGAACACAATTGGACTTACTTCTGAGTACATGTGCATAGGATTGTGCTGTAGGACACCTACTTCAGGCTGGTTGCTGCTACCACCTAACCAATGCCTCTATGGCTTCACATCCAGAAGAACAAAGCTCTGGAGTTAAGCTTTGTTTATTTTTTAAATAGCAAACCAAAGTTGCATTCATTTTTCTAATAGTAAATAGGAGGAAGTGATGTTTCTAGCATGCTTCTAGTGCAGCTCAATAAAAAAAATGACAAAATACTGTCCAGACAAAGGAGTCATTGAAATCAAATGCACGGAGGCAGCCATGTTTCTGCCAGAAATGAAATGCATGGAGGTGGCCATATTTAATAGCTCCAAACTCACAATTCAAATTGTTAGTGTGGTGAACACACACACTATGAATATGAATATGAAAAAACGAAAATGACCCAAACATGTTGGAAGGTGAAAAAAGAACAGCTCTCTAGTGCTTCTAGTGCTAGAAGCTGAAAATCAAAAGCAGCCCTAGGAACATGGAAAGGCAAACAAAATTGTGCAAACTTTCATGGGCCATCTATCCCACTCATGTACAATATGAACGCTTAAGTGAAGTGATGCGAATGACAATCAGTGGACAATCCTGTTCAAACCAAGTAGCAAGGAGAGCAGGCGTCTCAAAAGAAATGGCAGTAAAAGGGGACTTGCTGGTGGTGACATGTGAAATGATCTGTCTGCAAAAGGTCTACAGTGTAGCCTCTACACTATTCACTTGGAAGGTTTTCATCAGCTACATGTTGAGTTATCATTATCTTATATGGAACCAAAATATCCCCCCTTACATGCACACCAGGCAGGGGGTCCAAAGCCTTCAAGAGGCAATGATCAAATCAACAACAGTTGCAGTAGGGGTTGCATTTGATTAGCTAAAGCATGTAGTGCATAAAGGGCGCTAAAACAAGTTTCCATGAAATGCAATTTCAATTATATATCAAGATCGTGGAAGCCATTTCTGTTCTGAGCCTGATTTTTCACACATGTACACAAACTGAATTAAAGCAATGTTTCTGATGGAATTATTATAGACAAGAGCTGACAAAAATTATCCACTTAAAAAAAATACCTTTTCACTGACATTTTTAAAAATGTTATTTTCTGATTCTCAGCACCCCTTTCAAACAGTTCAGCTACATTTTGAAAGATACTTTGTCTAAGAAGCACCATCCTAGAGTGTCCACACCAGATGCTGCCATCTTGGATCACATCGTTCTACACCTTCAATCTGGTACACAGGAATTGGTATCCAAGATGGCAACACCCACCAGCTGGGTGCTCTTTTCCAGCTTTCTCTTTGTTGTACACTGACACACATGTATACTGATGTGTGTACACTGAACCCACATAAAGGAGAAGCAGGATCACACCCATTAGCACAGTGATTTTCAACCTTTTTCATTTCACTGGCACACTGGCAAGGCACTAAAATGGTCAAGGTACACCATTGCTTTTTGATAACTGACAAGGCACACTGTGCTGTCAATGGGGGCTCACATCCTCCAATGGTCCTATTGATAAATGACTCTCTCCCAAATTCCCACGGCACACCTGGGGACCATTTGCGGCACACCAGTGTGCCACGGCACAGTGGTTGAAAATGGTTGCATTAGCATCACCACCTTGGACTAATCCACGATGCTCAAGGTGATCTGCTCCAACACAAATGTTTCACAGTTTGCAGTTTCAGCATTTTTTTTTCTCTAAAAGTATACTGTATATACCTTATAAAAAATTTTTAAAAGATATGGAGACATCCTAGTTTGCCAGCAGGTTCTGGCAGAAATTTGTCAAAGCTGTTGCATGTGGAACAGAAAGTGCTTGATTTTTGCCACCTGTAGGAGACGAGGTGAGGGCTGTAAGTTTGGGGAGGAAGCCATATAGCCCAGTGTGTTGCCTGCAGAAAGTCACAAGTTCCATTCCACACAAAATAACCCCATCTGAATCCCATAGGCGTCACCACCAATCAGAGTAGTAGCCTATGGGTCAATAGACAGCTGCAAGTATTCCAATTCAACAGTCCATAGTCAGACACAGCCATCGTTTTTTGTAAGGAAATATTTCAGTATAGCTCTTTTTCAACAGCCCTGTAAAGTAGGACAGGTGGTGCAGTCCCTTTCCTAAACTCACCCAGTGACTTTCATCCCAGAGAAGTGAACCATACACAACCACTGTGTCACAATGATCTGATGATGAGTGTTGTCAATTCTTAAGCTTTCCCTCCCACCCCCTTCTCTAAGGCAGAAAGTTTTGCTGCTGAATCAAGAGAAGTGAGGGAGGACAGAGAAGGAAGTTTTCTGATTCTCTGGCAGTCTCCCTCACATCTGTGCGTTCAGGTGTTAAATTGCATGGAACAATACAAATCTGTGAAGTTAAAAGCGCTAGGCTTTTCTCCTGTGCTGGGAGAGCAAGTTTCCACCTTAAATACATTAAATTGTGCAGCCGCAGCTAAGGTGGTCAATGCAATTAAATTCAAAACCTGAATGTATTGAACTTTTCTGCAATTATACATGGGTCATCTCTGGACAATATGTTGGCCATCTGGTAGCATCTGTGCTGTTCCCACTAATAGAGTTCCTGCTGTGGCTCCAGGCCATGACAGGCAGCACTAAGCGGGTCACATGTTGTGTCTTTCAGCCATATTTAGGTCACAGGGTGTTTTGTGCTTTTTTAATTTTGGAGGGGGCAGGAAGAAATAATCTAGTTTTCTACAAAGACAAGGGAAACTAAGAGCCCTTGAAGACAGGTATTTGTGCCTGTAAAAAGCAAATAGTTACTTTGCCCAATTTTTAATGTACTACTCAGGCCTAAGAAGCACATACACAGAAGGTGGGGAGATTACCCTTGAGACTTCTACTGAAATGTTATTGCACCTGCAGAAACTTCGGCATCTGCTCTGCCACACACAATGAGGGGTTCCCCAGCTCATCATCCCTGGAAGACTGCTTGGCTGCCCTATAGGAGAGGAGGGGAAATGCAAGGCTGAAAAGAGTAAGTTCTTTTCTCCTTCTATACATCCTCCTTCTACCTGTCAAAAGAAAGAGCAAATACACACAGTTTAATCATAGCAACTTTCCACCTTTTAGGTACAAGCAGATGTTCCATCCTTAATATTGCTGCTGTGGTTGTTTCATGAAAGGACAGGGCTTCTGAAACACTTGCTGATGTACAAATATATAATCCATTGTATTGTAGGTTAAGAAAGTAACAGCCCAATCCTATCCACACTTTCCTGGGAGTAAGCCCCATTGATCCTAGTGGGACTTACTTCTGCATAGACATGCATAGGATTGGGCTCTTAGTCATCTTACGGGGATTCATCTCTGTTGCTCTTGCACCATGGTACATTTCCTCATTAGGATATGCCTAAGATAAATATGTAAACCTTTAGGGGAAAGCCTGACGTTGCTCCACAGTGACCACTTTTTGGACAGATTGTGGACTTTCCAAGTGAATTGAGTCTGGAAGCAATGACTTTGTCCTGTCTGCCCGATATGCAGACTGCTGATTAGCTGGCTCATTTGACAATCACAAAGCTTCCCTCCCAACACCATTACTATGCAGAGTGCTGATGAACTGGCTCTTGTGGTCATCATGAAGCCATTTTTCTGACTCCCACGCCACCCCTACTCTTCTTTTCCCGAGTTCAAATGAAATGTCAAAATAATAAACAAAATGTTTCAAAATAATAATTTTTAAAAAGCAAACAGATCAGCTCTAAGGGAAAAAAAATGACATAAAATACACACTGAAATGGATAAACATGCCAGGCACCTGAAGAACAACAATAAAAATTAAGACCGAAATCCCAAGTTTCAAGGACTTGGGAGCAAAAATCTCCTCTAAAGTTGGAGCAGGTATATGTGTTGTTGAAAGAGTGAAGGCAGTGGTGTCGCTAGGGGGGTGTGGGGATGTGGGCTACACCGGGTGACGCGCATGGGGGGGTGACGCGCACGGGGGGTGACATGCACAGGGGGAGTGACACGCTAAAATCGTGGTGGTTAGGAGTAACTCCATCATGTTATACACCGTTGGATGCAGAAATTCGAGCAGAACGCAATGCAAAAATCCAGAATGAAATATCTCCTTTCTATCAAAATTATGGCCAAAAAACCAGAGAACAAAAATGCATGGAGCCCTATGGAAAGTGAAACCGAGCCGTATCGCACGTTTACTCGTGAATAGATGAACTTGCCTTAGTCCGTCGGAAAGGGCAGGCTATAGAGAAAATTCACTTGGTGGACCAGGGCTGGCTTCTGCTTATTTAATTATTTGTTTTACTTTAATTATTTATACTTATTTATTTTAATTTTCCTGATGATGTCACTTCCACCATGACATCACTTCTGGTAGGACTTGGACAGATTGTCATTTTAAAAAGTGGGTCACAGTGCTAAAAGTTTGAGAACTGCTGCAATAAGGTGTTAGTAAGTTGACACCTGGGGATGTGTGTGACCCCACAAGGGACCACAATCACTAAAATCATAGTTTGGAGGAATAATACCATCATGTTATATATCAATCAATGTGTAATTTCATGCAGAATGTGTTCTATCTTTGTTCTGTCAAAAAGTACAGACAAAAAACCAGTGGGGGCGGAGTAATGGTACATCACCACGCCCACCACCTGGGTTGTTGCCCACTGCATGGGGTGATGCGCTGGCATCCCGTATTGGGTGATACGAACCGTAGTGACACCACTGAGCGAAGGTGGGATCACAACAGAAAAATCCGCGTCCCTGTAGGGAGGTTCAATTATATCAGGCCACAGAGTACAAGTAGACTGATCAAAGTAAAATGAAATCATTTTAGAGGCATAATTGCCCAGAAACAAACTCAGGTGTGGCACAAATGTACAATCACCAGGGGACTGCAGTCAATCCTACTCCTTTTGTGAGCAGACTCATGTGCTCATGTGGAGTTTGGATGCAATACTGGACTCTGGAGGGCAGTATAATGTCCAGTCGCCTGAGACCACCTGTCCATCTATGATTCTTGCAGGCAGTGTGGTCCTTAACACTATTTTTTTCCTACCCTCCTCAGACCCTCTTTTCTTCATTCCATCAGAGAAGCAAGATGTGCTCTGCCAGCATTCCATGCCCATTACATAAAGGGAACCGCTTCTAGGGCTCTCTGTTCCAAAGTAGTAGAGCCTCTGGAGACATCAGATGATGCGTGCATACAACTGTGAGTAAAGTGTTTCTTATGAAACCTTCACCAAATGTCCGCTCCTGTGTGGGTTTTATTGATAGCAACTAGCCTGGGTGGCAGGATATCTTACCATAGGAAAGGGGTGCTTTTGCTTATTACTCTGCTTTCCCCCCTCCCTTTCAACATATGGTGCTAGTGTTTTCAAGCAGCTGTTTGTTGTACTCACACGTAACTTTTTTAAGGAGAATACAGAAAGCTTAAAGAACATAGTGTACAAAGAGACCCTTCCCAGGAATCATCACAGCTCTAGTTTAGAGTACAACATATATCAATAACTCGCATCATTGGCTAGCTAATAATTTCTGGCTTTGTACTTCACTTATACAACACGCCTTTTCTCAAAAACTTTAACTGTGTTTTTTTCCCTGCAAAATTAGTTTAATAAGGTTTTTAAAACCCAATGTGCATGTCTGTGTCTTGACCAACTCAAGCAATTTCAGTTTGACATCAATTAGCAAGTTGCTTTTACTCTTATAGACATATTTATAATGGAAAGGAGTGCATTTAGGCTTTAAGGCCCTGCCAACTAATCAATTTGATGAACTAATTGATAATAAATGTTAATTGACAACTAACAGCAGTCAATTAATTGCATTTCAAATGCAGCTCCAGGAAGCTGAGCTGAATGTTATTTCACCTCAAGCTACTCAAATAATAGCTCACAATGACTTTGAACAGGCTTCAGAGGTCAAAATGGGCAGCCTTTCCTATTTGTTATTAGGCGATCATGAAACAGGAGTTCATAAAATCAGTGACATGCACATAGGCGCAGTTGGCAACGTAATTTAAAGAGAATAGCCACTTAATGGAAAGGCTCCTCCATGCTCTCCTGTAAATAAAGGTTGTGCTGACGCTCTCCTCATAAAGGACTGTTTGAAAACTGTCCAGTTCCCTCTGGGATGAACTGAGGGACGCAGGTCTCCAGCCAAAGACAGATATTTGTTTTGCAAAAGGTTGATTTGAATTAATCCACTATTGCTGGAGGGGGAGAGTATGTGTGGGAAAAGAGTGATTTGCTTTGTTTAGTTGCATGGACAGCAGTGGGGTCTAATGTAGCTTCTTCTGTTTTAAATAGCCAAAGTCATTGCAAGCTATTATTTGAGTAGCTTGAGGTGAAATAATGTCTATAGTTCCCTCAGGGCCTTTAATGTGGCCTAAGGAGACTAATTTAAGCATGATTTTGACAATTCTTTTCTCTCCTGCCTTTACATCAAATTTGGTCTGCCACCAACTTAAAAACATCCCAGCAAACTAAGGACTATGGCATAGGACTTTGCATGTGAGTATGTTAAAAACAACCAAACAGACAAAAGAACAACAGAAAGATGGGATAAGTAAATGTATAGGGCAGAGGTGTAAAATTATTTTCATATAGAGGGCCAAAGAGCATTCATGATGCCTGCTGAGGGGTGGAAATGACTTCATTAAGCAGGAAGTGACATCACTAAAAGGTTATGATCAGAAATAAGCACTCAGAAATAAGCACTATTTTTACTCAGGAACACATTAGCTGCAAATGACAGAAGGGAAAGTACTCAAATCTCGATCATATTTTCAAGATATGAGAGAGCTCAATTATCATGTGGACTGCCCTTCCAGTAGTGATACCTCAGCATGGCTCAGCAGCTGAGAGAGAGATAGAGCAGCTGATGGTGGTGCTGTGAGAGCCTGAGGGTTAGATAAAGAGCTTCTGTGGGCCGCATCGAGCCCCGGGCCTTATGTCTGATACTCCTGGTATAAGGGATATGTGGAGTGTGGGTGTAGCAGCAGGACATTGCATATTACAGGCTTCCCAAGAAGAACTATTTCACATTCTAGATCACTAGTTCAAACAGGGTGGCCAGTTTAAGTTAATTTTCCAACCGTTGCCATCTGAGGGCCCAGTCCTATCCAATTTTGCAGTGCCGGTGTAGCTGTACCAATGGGGTGTGCACTGCATCCTGTGGTGAGGAGGCAGTCACAGAGGCTTCCTCCATGTGTGGGAACATTTGTTCCTTTACCTTGGTGCTGCATTGCAGCTGCACTGGTGCTGGAAAGTTGGTAGGATTGGGCCCTAAGAAGGTGAGGAAAATGTGTGTCAGAAGGTGCTTGATTGTAGGGCAAGGACTCTAGCTCAGTAGCAGAGCAGCTGCTTTGCATGGAGAAGATGGAGGGTTCAAGTCACTGCAGGTCAGTGCTGCCAATATTGAGCTAGATCAGTGATTCTCACCCTTTTCAGCACGGGACCCACTTCTGAGAATGACAATCTGTCTGGAACCCACCGGAAATGATGTCATCAACCTGGAAGTGATGTCATGGCAGGAAGTGACATCATCAAGCAGGACGTGACATCACTGTCCTTATCTAGGGACTCAAACTGTAAATGACAAGAGAAAATATTCCAACTCAGAAGCTTCTTCCAATTCTGTAAAACCACCACCAAGAAGTAGGAAGTTTTAAACATAAGCCAGAACTGTCAGCTGGCAACAATAAAGCAAAATTGGTGAAAGAACATGGCAGAGCTGTAATTCTCTGAAGACTGAACCAGAGATACAAGCAAGGAGTGAGCCTTGTGGGCTCTGAAATCACTCAGCTGCCAGGACAGCCACCACCATTCCCATCATCAGTAATGCACCCCATTTCACAAATTACCCTGAAGATTCCAAATGCTTGTCTGCCACATACACTGACTTTACTTTCAGTTAATTTCACATACAAACCTAAAGATAACCAAAATCATGGAACTGGAAGGGGCTTAAGAGGTCATCTAGTCCACCCCGCTGTCTGTAGCTTCTCAGACATATGCTCAGTGCTTACTTTCAGCCCATTTCACACACAACCCTGATGATCACCAAAATCATAGAATGACCTAAAAGGTCATCTAGTCCAACCCCCTGTCTGTAGCTTCTCAGACATATGTTCAGTGCAGAAGAGATGACCAAGGCACTTGGGGAGATGTATCATATCTGTTTGACTACTTTTAATGGTGTGCATCAGCAAAGTGTGGGGCGGGGCCATGGGGAATCTCCCTCACAGCTGGAAAGATAGGGATGCCCTACAGTTTTCCACCAAGCTGCTAAAAGGAGCCAAACAGTGGGTAGCTACATTGGGAGCACTTGCTTGTCCTGGCCTCTCCACATTCCCTCTCGCCTGGCTGATTACGTGGCAGTAGAGTGTGGGCACTGAAGCCGCCACCCATTGTCCCCACTCCAGGGTGCTTTCCACTCCCCCTCTCGCCTGCCTAAGGTTAAAGGGAGCCAAACAGAGGGGTCATGCACGCCCCCAAGAACGAGGGAGCACCCACCTGAAAAGCTCCAAGCACGCTCTCCCCTCCTCTCCCCTCCTTTGAATGGGGCTGGGCAGCAGCACACTCACAGAGGAAAAGTGGCACACTGCCTGCCCTGCGCTTGTGCAAGCCACTCTTTGTGTTTGTTTACTCTGTGCCTGGAAGCCTAAAATGGCTCCCCAAGGGTCTGTTTGCCCTTTTTCAAAATGGCGCTCCCTGGGTCTCTTTGCCCTTTCTCAAAATGGCTCTGCCTGGGTCTACTTGCCCTTTTTCAAAATGGCGCTACCTGTCTCAAAATGGTGCTGCCTGGGTCTCTTTGCCCTTTCTCAAAATGGCGCTGCCTGGGTCTCTTTGCCCTTTCTCAAAATGGCTCTGCCCGGGTCTACTTGCCCTTTCTCAAAATGTTCTGCCTAGGTCTACTTGCCCTTTTTCAAAATGGCGCTGCCGACTTCATTTTGCCCTTTTTCAAGATGGCAGCCGCCATCTTTTTGTGACCCACCAGAAATTCAATCGCGACCCACTTGGTGGGTCACGACCCACAGTTTGAGAACGTCTGAGCTAGATGAACCAATGGTCTGACTTGGGATAAGGCGCCTTCCTATGTTTCTCTGTGTTACCTAGCTGAAGCTATGCAGGTTTAGGTCTGGCCAGTGCCTGGATGGGTGACTCTCTGGAGATCCCATGCCTTGAGTTTGATAATAAAAGAATGGTGGAATAGAAATGAGGAAGTTAGACTTTCAGCAAGCAAATTTTCATAGACACATTTTCAAAAGTTGTCACAAACTTGCAGGAAAGTAGGTGAACTAAAATGAGGGGGAAAGTCACATTTAAACACTGTTAGGGTGATTTCTCATGCTTCAAAATATATCCGAGGTGAAATTAAAGGAATGACTTGAGATTGACTGAAAGTTAAGAGATGATCCATAGTTAGATCAGATCATGCCACTGCTAATCTATCCAAATTAATTAACAGAAAGTGAATCTGATTTATCAAAATAGCATGCAAAACTCAATCAGTAAGTGTGCAGTGGTAATTCTGGACAGGAGAATCTTTTCGAGGCAAAATTCACATGCAGACACATATCCTAAACACGACTGAATTTGGACAACCTACATTTGAGAAAAACATCAGAACACAACCTAATGCAAAAGAATCTTCCATACTCCTTCTCCGATACTGTTCCTCCACAAAACAGAAGTATAAATGCTTCATAAGTGATGCCAAAGGATGTGTGTTCGTTTCTGCCTCAGAACTGGACCCCGTGCATAGGTGGCTGGTGTGTGTCGTGTTGTATACAGAGTCATTTCCTGCGTTGTTTTTGCCCATTTAGTGCTATGTCTGAAGTCATTTGTTTTACACCGAGACCCAGCTCCTGCATTAAAGCAATCACTGCCAGAAGTCCCTGCGACAGTAACTCTTTTAATGGACCAAATGTTTTGGGTCAACACTTATCACAAAAGCTCCGTGTACAGTATATTGCTCAACAAAGTGTCCCGCCACTGCAGGCATTTAGTATTCGGTCTGTTGCTTAGGCTGTTATCGAAATCCAATGTTCCTGTTTGTTTAGCAAAGCAGGGCTAATCAAAGATAATGCCCCTGGGCTGCCCATGCCTCATGGAGTTTTAGGACAAAGCCTAGAGCTGCCTTCACTTCTCATCTAGGGCACAATGGGGAAAGCCCAATCTCTCCACGCACGGCAAGGCTCCTGTTTCATTGATGCTTTGCATGCTGAGGCTCGGTAAAGATGATCATTTTGGAAAAGTACTGGAAGTGACTTTCCCCTTAACACTCCTGTGGCACTTGCTCTAATCCAGCACAGGCAGCTTGATAAACGCACAAGTGTGTTACAAAGTGGCAAAGTGTAGGTCTATCCAGCTTGGTTTCAAACTGCAGTATGTACACTCATCCCATGCGAGTCAGTGGGGTTCAGAAATGGAATTGATTGCAGGATTGCACACAGCTTCCCTTCATTTCTAGAGGGAGAGGAATGGAAATAAATAAATATGCGAATGGGTGGACATTACTGAGAGGCTGACGTGCCTCGCATCATCCTGTTAGTACCGTCTTCCCTGGCTGCTGGTCTGTTCCCAGATGCAATTTAAAGTGCTTGCTATTAACTACAAAACCCTAAATAGTTTAGGGACCGGATACTTTAAGGCAGTATTTTTTCAAAGTGTGTTTCTAGGAGCCCTGGGGCTCCCTGAGACCCTTTCAGGGCCTCCACAAGCCCTGCATAAGCAGCCACCATCTGCTCAGAAATGTGCCACTTTGCACATGTGCTGATGTTCTGGGTCTCCCTGATACTCCTTTGAGGAGTGTAAACGGCTCCAGAGACCAAAACGTTTGAGAACCAGTGTGTTAAGGATCATTTCCCCCCTACCCATGTGATCCTGCCCAACCTCTGCAGTCAGAAAGGATTCATTGGCTTGTTCCACTGTTGGCCAAAGAACGTTTGGTGAGAACAAAGTATAGGGCTGGGCAGGGCCAGCCCATCCACTGGGCTGACTGCCTCAGGCAGCAGAGGAATTCCACCTCCTCCTCCTATTCATTCTGTCCCCATCTTATTTTTCCTATATAGGAAGTAGGAGGAGGAAGGTGGGCACATCACCAGGTAAAGGGGGCAGCATTTGGTATGCTGCTTGAGCAACAGAAGGTCTTGGGATATAGGGCTTTCTCCATGGCAAACTCAGACTGTGGAATTCCCTACTCTAAGACATCCACTTTGCCCCATCTCCTCTTCTGATTTCTAACCCAAGTTAAAACTTTTCTGTTTGGAAAAGCATTCAACTTGCATTTTGTTTGATGGTTTGGTCTCCTGATCTTGCTATGTTTCCTACTATGCTCCACTGTTCATGATTATTTTATGGATTTGTATTATTTTCATGTATGTTATAAGCCACCTTGGGCTCTCTTTGTTAATGAAAAGTTGGGATGTACAAACAGGTAACGTGCTTCGATTCTCAGAGTCTCTGTTGGGTTTCCAAAGAGCATACCCAAACTTAGCTATCCAGATCCCTCCCCCCCCCCCCATGATTTCATCCTGTATTTGGTCCTCAGGTGCAGAAGTAGAAAACATTATAATTTAAGGGGCTATGCTGAATTCATGGAAAGATCTAACCCTCACAATTGTCCCCTTCTGCTGCCGACTTGCTAATTTTACAATTTAACAATTGTTTGCTCCCTATTTTGGGACATGACTCAAATGGTATCTATCTTCAGTGTTACCACTGGTCTGCGTGTTTATTTCATTATTCACTGCGCTACTGCAGTGTGGGAGGGAAAACAGAATTTGGTACTGAGTGTCATACCATGTGAATCTCACAGCCCAATCTTACCTAAATCTCCATGCGGTGATGCAGCACTACCTGCGGCTTCTGCTGCATCTCACAAGGAATTTCTGGATGCTGGAGGTCTCCTTATGGTAAGGAGACATTTGTCCCCTTGCACCAGGGTAAGCCCCAGAAGCCACAATGGTGCAAATGGGGCCTATGCCAGTGATATTGCTGGTGGCTGTGCAGATGGATGAGACCTGGAAAGGGGGTCAGGTTTCGGCATGCGCCACCACCATACCCGTCCCCCTCCCAGGCCCAATCTGTACATGTCACTGCCCTGTCACCACCCCATCTGCTATCCCTCCCCTGTACTGCCTTCCCCATCCTATTCAACCCCCTCCCAGTCCTCCCCCTGCTCCCAGCAGGTGTACCTCCACAGGACGCCATCAATTCACCAGCAAGCGAAGGAGGGCTTTGGCCTTTCCTCCAGTGCACCAGCTGCTTGCACAGTTGCAACACACTTTATGGCGCTGTTGCAACAGCCAGAGCTGGCAGAATATGCACTCTGCCATCACTTTCTTTAGTTAGGATTGGGCTGTCAGTTGATTTTTTTCTTTTAAGGAACAAATTTCTAGTCCTCATGCTGCTGAAAATAGGCTTAAAGTATACAAGCAATGCATGGTGACAACTCAAGAGCTAAAGCAGAGGCTAATCACGAGATTCTCAGATAACTATGACATGCATAGTTCTTTGCCCTCTCTCCCTCAGAAGAATCAGAATTATGCCAATATTAAAGCACATGCAAATGAGTTTAAGGCTGCAATCCTAACCACACTTTCCTGAGAGTAAGTCCCATTGAACAAAATAGGACTTACTTCTTAGTAGACCGGGTTAGGATTGTGTCCTAATTTACATAATTTCTACAGATCACATAATTTTTGGGTGCAGAACTTGAGCTACCTGGACACAGAATTATTTTCCTTTTAAGCACAGAGGTTACAAATGGCAGTGCTTTAAACTGTGCACCCACAGTCTCTTTGAGGGGTTAACTCCATAACCAACCTAGACTTTGCTCCATACTTCTCTCACCAAGTGCTTCCCACAATCATTACTTCGTGGGATCTCTCTTTTTCCGGTTCTTTCCTAGATGTTTCTGCCCATACCAAAACTTCTGCCTTTCACAAGAATGAAGCTTCTTTGTGCTGTCTCTGTACTCTGTACAGAGTACGGTCTGCAAAGGAAAAGAAACAAAGAGCTACCAAATGAAAGACCAGAGATCAGAACACCTTGTCATCAGCCCAGCTGCATTCCTTCCATCTCATGTAGAACAACCGTGGCATTAGCCAAAGCACTGCAGGCAGGGATGAGAAGTTGAGGAACATTACCTGACGTGGCAATTACATGAGAAAACAATGCTAGCAGTATTCCTTTAACACTGGTAGTGAGTCTCTGCTTCTGTGCATTTAAGTCGCACTCAAAGTGCTAAAACAAAGTGGCAGGATCCGGCTAGAAAGGGGGCTATTTGCCCGGTTTGAAGAGGTTTCTAGTCTCCAAAGTGAAGACTTTCATTTTGGGCAAGCTGCCAGAGGAGGGTGCTCTGTCGTTAGCCGAAAACCCTTCCAAGTCGGATAGACAGAACAAAGAAGAATCCTCTCTACCTTATTGTGACAAGGGCCTCTCTTTTTTTGTGGCCCATTCTGTCACTTCCCTGTTCTTTTACAATGGCAGGACAATGATCTTGTCTAAATGATTTCACAGGCTTTTGTTCAGGCACTCTACTTTTAACATTTCAATTTTGTCATTTTGTTGTTACACAAAAGGTGCACTGCTACAGTATAATGTCGCCAGAATTATCTCAATGAGGAGTAATGACTTTTAACATTTTCCTTTTTTAAAAATCGTTAACAACTGCATTATCCGTGGCCTGATCAACATCTCAGTCTATCTTTTGAGAAGGCCAGCACAGAGCTTTGAATCTAATAATAGCATCTGTTAACTGTAATCTCTCAACTTTCTAACCAAGGAAACTTAAGAATAGCTATAAAGATATGGATGAAGTTGGACAACAACACAGACTTAATTTTAAAAGCAAAAGATTAGAGTACCTGCTATGCCAGCTGTAACCTGGGAACTCTGCTTGGCTGCAGGTGGTTTTGACCAGGTCATTTGGACCATGGCTAGCAGTCAACCTTTGAATTACCATCTATTTCTAGCTAGGGAAAGCTAGCTATTTCAATAAACTGTGGCCCATTTTAAACCACACTACCTTGTCCCTACTTTTCTGCACATCAATTCCCAAACAACATACCTGTTCCTTCAATACTAGTTTACAATTTGCCTTGTGCAATTTTTCCTCTCAGAGGTGAATAGATTCCTGTGACTTCAGAAGTCTGTTATTTTCTGGGATAGCATGTAGGGCAGGAGAAAGCACCAGAAGTATGAACCCAACAACACTTGACAGAGTGGAAAAACTCCTATAAAATAGGCCATAACACCTTTCATAAATATCTCCCCCCCTGAAAAGTTGTGAAGCAGCTCACTCTTCTTCATCCATGCCATCGCTGAGCAGTCCTGGTATTATTAGATCCTGATACGGTATACTTCATTTAGGACATTTGGATGGTTTGTTAAAATTAAAACATATTTTCCAAACATTGTAGCAAAGCAGGGTTGCTTCAGGCAGCTCAATAGTACTGCCTCTCCCTCTGCCAGTACCATCCTCCAACCCACACACCCCTAATCTCTTTCCTTCACATGGGTTCTTGAATCACATCAGGAAATGCAGAGCATGCTGGTTTGCTCTGACAGCACTCCGCATTTCTTGCTCTGTTGAAAGAGCCTGCACAGAAGAAAGAGCAAACTTGCTCCTTCCTCTGTGTGTGCTCTTGAACAAAATGCAATGCAAAGCATGCTGGGAGTGCAGCAGCATCCCAGCACACTCTGCACTTCCTGGCATTGTTTGTTTCATGCCACGCCAACCCTTACCCAAAGCGCATTAATATGCCATGAGAGAACAGCTATTGTGATGCAAGAAACAACAGTTAAAGAACTAGACTGGCCTGTGAGCCCAAAGCATGTAGCTACTGAGAAAGCTATCCATGCACCTCTGCATGATTCATTCATCTGGCCTTGCTTCCTTTCATATGTATCTGGTTGGCCAATATGGGCAACAGGATGCTGCACTACAATGGCTTGTGGTCTGATCTAGCAAGCCTCTTCATTATGTAATCCAATTCCACAAAATTGGTGATACTGGTGCATTATTGCATTGGGTATGACTGATGTAGAATATTGGAGGGTGAGCTCCATGAAGGATAAATAGTTCTTACTCTTAAATGCTGTGAAAAGGAAACATTTTAGTTTAAGTTCAGGGGGAAAAAGGGTACCTGAAAAAGTTTTCAGAAGTTTTGGAAACACTGCTTTGGACCATATTCCTTATATGTGGTTGGTTACATTGGGGGGATTACTAAGGCCCCAATCCTAAAGTCACCCAGCACCAGTGCTGAGCCCTAGCACTGGATGCCATAAACAGCCGCAAAGCACATTTATGGCACCCGGTGAGTAAGGAGTGCTGGCGCTGGGCCTGAACCAATCTGGCGCCAGGCCGGTGCTGGCAGGAAGCAGACATGCTATCGCTGGGTGTAAGTGCAACTGCTGGGTGGCAGTGCGGCATCTGGGGGCAGGGGGAGGATGGAACAAGGATGGGGGAGGATGGGATGGGTAGAGGAACTGAGGCGGGGAGCTCTTCTCGGTCATATCCTGAACTCTGTGTTGGGCCGGAAGTCCCCTTCCCCCAAGGAGACATCTGGCTGCTCCCCAGCGCCCTTTGGATACAGTGATAGCTGCTTTGGTGCTGCTGCTCAAGCAGCACCGTGTGCCGGGAAGCTCAGGATTAGGCTGTAATTCAGCCTCATAGGTATCACCACATTTCAGCTCTCATTTACAGAGGGAGAAATTGAAACACTTGAAAGTGAATGTGAATCCATACAAAATTTTTGCACCAGGGTCAAGTATAAAATATAGCCTGCTCATCCTTTGGACATGTACTTAAACACAAGATCATTGTGTTAAAGATTAGGTACTGCAAAATCACAGGGACTATTAGATGATCTGCTCTCCACTTGCTTCATTGATTTTTATAACTGTTCTCGTCCATGCTCCATCAACCAATTATTTATATCTTCCTCTGAGCTTGTTGATGGTTACATCATGCTGATCTCAGAGGCCTGTATTTATCTGCTGAAGACAAAAGTGAAAGAGAAAGCAAACAGATGAAAGTTCAGAGGGCTCTAGCCTTACAAAGTTACAGCAGAAAATTAATACATGCTCAAGGATTTACCTTCATGAATGTGGACTGTACTAGCCTAGTACAACTTGCATACAAATGAACCCAAAAACTTAAAACAGCATAACAAGCTTGGCTCTTGCAATCAAAAAGATGTTCAATATGACAGCTGTGTCTGTAGGAAAGTGGAAACCCCTAAACATAGTGTGAAGAGCCTATGGTTGGCTTTATACATAGTGAGTTTATGAAGCTGAGGTGATGAGAAGCAAAAGCAGATATACTTTCTGACTGATGTTTGCTTCTGTACCTTTGGATGCTTAAACTATGGTGTAGTTACTTAAATATGGCTAACAGAAATGCTGTGTTATGTCAGAGCTCACCATCTCCCCCTCGTTTGGATTTATGACTCCAATGTGTGAATGGGACTGTGAATGGGACTGGATTATAGGCCTGTCATTCAAAAACATGATTATGAGTTTTTAGGAGCTTCAGACTCTTCACTCTGAAACAGTTACATGGTAACAGGAAGTTTAATTTTTATTTAAAGGATTTTTAGCCCTCTGTTCCGATCCTTAAAAGGAAGTTCAAAGCAGCTTACAGAGTTAAAAACAAAATAAATCAACATCAAAGCAATTAAAACACAAGCATAATAAGAACAGACCAGCACAGAGAAAGATTAACAAAAGTTCACTTGAAATGCAATGGTTTTCATACCCCTCCCCCCCCCAATACCAGCAAAAAGGAAGCTGGTCTTATCTCCACTGGAAGGGCATTTCAGAGACATGGCACCACAACAGAGAAGGCCTTGCCTTGCCACAATTAGCTGCCAATTGCAATTCCATTGGAGATGATATATGCAACTGAGCCTTCTGAGATGAATTCACCAGATGGGCAGATACATGCAGAGAGAGCGAGAGAGAGAGGATTCTTCAAAAGGATTCTTCCAATACCTGGGTACCAAACTGTAAAAAGCTTCATCAACAGCACTTTCAAATGTGTTCTGAAACATGCAAGTAACAAATGACAGCAATATAATAGGGGTGTAATAGAGTCACAAAGCTTGACTCCAGTCAGCAACCTAGTCCTGCTTTATGTGAGCAAGTTACAATTTGTGAATCATTTTTCACAGGAAGCTCCATGTAGAGTGTGTTGCAGTAGTCCAATTTTGATATTATCAAAGCATAGATAACCATAAACTGATCTGCTCAGTCCAAGAACAGATGTAGTTGATGCACCAGCCAAAACTGGTGATAGGCATGTCAGGCCATGGCCAACATCTGAGCATCCAGGAATAAGACAGGGTCTAAGAGTCCCCAAAATGCAAACCTGATCCTCCAAGTGGAGTACAACCCCCTTTAGAACAAGTTTGGGTCACAATTCCTGGGTCACAAATTTCTGTACAAATAGCACGTTTATCTTGTCTGGATGTCACTTAAGTTTGTTAGCACTCATTTAATCTAACTCTGATCCTACGCACCAGTTCAGGATTTCTAAAGGCACCTCAGTTGAATATAAAAAATGAGAGGTAAAGCTGGGTATCATTTGCATATTGATGAGCCATGATTTATTATTTATTTATTTATTTGAGATATTTATATCCTGCCTTTCCCATGCCGAAGCAGATGCCCAAGGCAGCTTACCAACTTCCATTATAGAGTACAAATGAGTTTATTACAATAGTTGTTCTATGGGCAGCTCATTGAACCCTTCTCTTCCGGATGGAATCCTTCAAGGCATGAGCATCACACCTGGCAGCCGGATATGTCTTCCAAGCTTCCAGCAGGAGCAATTTCAGGACGGCCAACCTGTAAACAGCAACTCCTCCTGGCTCCATTGTCTCAGGACAGCTTTCAGTCTCCCATCGAAAAATCAACCCAGACTGTTTCTGCTTAACATTCTTCCAACAGTCCTGTGGTCAACCACCAGACCACACCTGCTGCATTCTGCATCATCTCCTATGATCTGATATTCCTGGGTGACCTGTCCAAGTGGTTTCATGTAGATTTTAAAAAGCTTAGAGGACAGAACAGAGCCCAGAGGAACACCATAGGCCAATGAACAAGGCATTGAGTAGGAGTTGCTTAGCATCACCTTCCCTTCAGGCAGAATTGGAGTACCTCCCAGCCCCACTGTCTGCAAGAAGGATACCATATCAAAAGCCACTGAGAGCCTCAGCATATCCAAAAGGGACACACTTCCCTGTCCAGCTCCCAGCATAAGCCATTCACCAAGGCTGTTTCTGTTTCAAAACCCAACTGAAAGCCAGATTGAAAAGGATGTAAATAGCCAAGGCCCAGCTCTTTATTTAGAAAAGTATTTACATAAGAACAACCCCACTAGATCAGGCCATAGGACCATCTAGTCCAGCTTCCTGTATCTCACAGTGGCCCACCAAATGCCTCAGGGAGCACACAAGACAACAAGAGACCCACATCCTGGTGCCATCCCTTGCACCCGGCATTCTGAGGTAACCCACTTCTAAAATCAGGAGGTTGCACATACACATCATGGTTTGTAACCTGTGATGGATTTAGTACAATGGTTAATTCAGGCCTAAGTATTGGCCCTAAATAAATTTTAAAATAGTTGCAGTAGTAGTTGTACATAATCCAGATTTCCATTTACAATTATTTATTCCAGTTTAGGATCTGACCTGCGTACAGTTTATATTGGCTACACATTAAAGACCAACATGCAAACTTGGAAAGGTTTGCAATTTTTAGGTTCCCAGAACCACCCCTGCCAATCCCATTACATACTTTTCAAAGTTCATTCATCTCTAAATATCTGAAGCCTTACTATTCTCATTCATAATGTAATGTCTTCCTTGTTAATGTTTCCTACTAATTCCATTATTACAAATCACAGGGTTGTCAAGAATTTGAGGATCAGAAGATCACAAGTTGACAAGTAGCAGATGTACATAAGAGGTTTTAAACAACATACATTTATCCCCCTCATCATTTATTTCTCTTCTGCCACCACCACCAACCCCAGCACAAAAAGTACCTATATTAGCAAAACCAGGTATAGTTCATGTAAGGGAGAAAAAAAAAATCTTTCCTGCTGTATCCACCATTTGGACCATTTTTGATTCACAGGAAAATCAAGAGAAATTAAAAAACAGAGAAGTCTAAGAACAGACAAGCTGTTTCTGTTTAAGAACAGAAGTTTTCTGCTAAGATGCAGCATAATTGGGATGTATTTGAGTGCAGCAAAAGCTGTAGGCAAACCAAGTGTTTGCTTTGTAATATGCCACCACTGTAGGCTTGTTTGAAACACTATAGCATCTTCAGACTATAATTATCGCCTTTGTTGCTTCTGTGGATTCAAAAGATAATAGAAGCTGTTTGTACAAAAATTTACACACCACCAATGTATCGCATTGGAAACAGAGACACCACCATGTCATGGGCAAAATAGCTTGCTTTGGCTATTAAAAAAAAGTGACAGGTACCTCGAGTTCATTGTATGAGGATCCAATTACTGGGAAGCCCAAAGGTACCACATGAATATTTGGGGATTTAATTGGGTAAAACAGTTTCAACTTAACCTTGTTAAACCACAAGGTTTGGTAGTTTGGTAGCTAAAGAATAGATCCACTCAAGCAGTGATTGTTTATGGTCATATTGTCTCAATTAGAATTACCCCTGCAGTCGTAGCATGACAAAGGAAAATACGAACATAAGAGAAGATAGAAATAATGAACAGTGGGAGCAAACAGATTCCTTAACTGTGATATACGTGAGTCTCCTCTCTTTGCCACCTATTCAAAGGAAAGCGATGCTTCCTGCAGATGGATCAACAGCCGGTTTTATCCAGCTGGGTGTATCTGTTGCACAGGTGTTGCAGATTGCATTTGCCGGCTAGACAACTAGTAACTAAACTGTGTGAGGTGCTTTTTTTTTCTAGAGCAGAAGAAAAAAAAAAGATCACCTACAATTGTTTGACAGAAAGAGAGAGGGTAGTCCTCACACTGTTAATTGATAGGTTTACTCGCCTTCACTACCTTGCTGTTTGGCTTCACCCTTTGAGGTGTAAAGAGAGGCAGATGTAACATCTGGCAGGCTTTCAATACATATTCTTTTTCCTCCTTAAGATATGCATCAGAGATTTCAAAGAATAGAGTCCTCCCCCATCAGTGAGCGGGCAGCCATTGGAATGGAAGATGTCCTTTGAAAACTCAGTAAATCCTAGGAAGACATACGGAAGGAAAAAAAAACTTTTTTCTCTACCTTTGTCTGAAGCAAAACAATTGTTGGTGGTCTGTAGACTTTGTGTGAGGGCAATACTTGGTCAATATTCAGCCACTGCTTTTGCCTGAGCATCCTGTTATTATGACATCTATTATTAGGACAGAACAGAGCCCTTTTCTCTGTACAGTACTGTGTAGTCTGTATCAGGCGTACACGGGCTCATTGCACATTTTTTCAAGCATTTTTTTTTTCAAAAAGTAGAATCTAACTTACCTAATTAATGCATGTGTCTTTACTTATTTCAAATATTTCTTACTATGGAGTTCTCAGGATGAAAAGGCACACCTGTCAGTTCGCAGATTTGGGGAAAGAGAAGGGTTCCTTGGCAGTGACACTCACTCATATATTTATTTAAATGATTGGTTCCCAAACTGTGAGCCATGGCTCTATGGGGAGCTGTGGAAACCAGCCAAAGAGCCACAGAATCCTCACAAAAACTCCACGGCCCTACACAACGTATAGGATTGTAGATGTAATAGGGAGCCGCGGCCAATGGCCCAGTAGGTCAAGGGAGCTATCTCTCTAAGCACAAGCCTCTCACATCTACTCAGACGTTGTTCTATCAAGTTCAATGGGACTTACTCCCAAATAAGTGCCTGCCTTTGATTGTTTGCTTGATGGGTGATAATAATAATAATAATAATAATAATAATAATAATAATAATAATAATAATAATAAACTTTATTTATATCCCGCCCTTCTCCCTAAAGGGACCCAGCCTTTGCAGCCTTTGAACTGTTTGCTTGATGGGTGATGGACACTTTGTAATCTGGGGGGGGGGGGAGGGAGAGAATTTAAAGTCTTTTTAGATTGTGAGCCCTTTTGGGACAGGGAGCCATTAGTTATTTGATTTTTCTCTGTAAACGGCTTTGTGAACTTTTAGTTGAAAAGCAGTATGTAAATACTGTTAATACTGTTAATAATAATAATAATAATAATAATAATAATAATAATAATAATAATAATAATAATAATACAAGTCAAGGAAGAGAAGTTACTCGAACATTCAGAAACAGTAACTTCAGAACTGTCCCATTCCAGTTCTCATTTGATTCACCTTGAAAAAATTCTGACAAGGTACTCAGATCATTATCATCACTACCTTTTCCAGTGAATCTTCAAAAGTGGATGAGACATGCCATGTGCTTCCTGAGTACAGCAATAGAGCATCCCTCCTACTGCCACACCTCTGGCCTTTTGTGCTCATGAAACCACTCATATTCCATGGAGCTCCACTTCAGTCAGATCAGCTATGCAGGAGCCTAATGTGCACATACTGTCTTAGATCAGAGATCAGAGTTTCTAACATTAAACATTAAACTTTAATTCCATGTATAACAGGTTTTCAGGACAATCCACAAGCAAGGGGCACAAAATCAGGTGAGGCTATGACTTCATTTCCACAAACAGCAGATGGTGTGGAAAACGTGTGGCTGGACTGTACCGCTTCAGATTGCAGGTGGTAATCACATGCTTACATGCTGCTTCATGGATACACACACAAAATCTCTGCATATTGACAACAAGATATTAGGACAAGCTTTCTAGCTTAGCCTGTTGTGCTAGTTTTCTATATATAGAACCATTTGTGTGTGCATATAGAGGAGCATTCCAACATATGAATTTTCACCTGCAGTCTGACGTGGTACAGTTCAGACAAAGGTTTACCACTTTCTCATCTGCTGTTCACCAGACAGAGGCTTTGATTGAGCCAAGATCAGTTGGTGAAACAATACAAGTTTTCAAATTCTCTCAAGAGCCCTCTTCAAACAGAAGGAAAAGCATGATAAGAAGGAACAGAAACATAAGGTATCTTCTGAACTGCCTCGTTGGGCTTTCTTATTCATTTTGAATACTGCATGAGCAAAGGCCCTGTGTGGTTCTAAACACCTCATTTTCATTTCATCAGCAGAAGTCAGTACATCAGCTACTATCTTCTCGGTCTTTGGTACTTACACAGTAGCAAATATACATTCCAAACACAGCCAATCTAAGCTTGGTTTAGCCATGGTGACTCCCTGTCACATATACTACACAACACCATAAGGGGGGGGGGAACTCAGTAGTTTCCTCTTGTATTTACAAGTCAAACACAAAATTCCACCTGAGTGGCTTGCATCTACTTGACGCAGGTGTTAAATGATAAAGGCAAGGCACAGCTGTTGAATTCAGTGAGGAATATTTCAGTGATAGGCACTTGAGACGAAGGTCATTTACCTTCGAGCTGAAAGTCCACTTGCTGGTTGACTGCTATTTAATCTCTCTCTCTCTCTCTCTCTCTCTCTCTCTCTCTCTCTCTCTCTCTCTCTCCTGACCCTTAATGCAGAGTGTAACAATTTTCCTGATGACACTTAGTTTGAAGATGGGCACGGCAGAACTGGCAGGCTGGAAGATTGCCTAATGTGCTGTGACTGACGTGTAATCAAAGTTAGCCACTGGTGTGCATTTCTGGGGGGGGGGGGGGAGAGTGAATATGACACCTCTCAGGGTAGCTGCCATGGCATCTGGCTGTTCTGTAAACACTTCCATAAAGGTGCAGTGTCGCTTTTGATGGGTGAGAAGAGACCAGAGCTGTGGAAGTCACCTGCCACCAAACACTTTGTGTGACCAGCTTGTTGGAAACCAGCCACTAAACATTAGCATCTGTGCACTCTGGACAGCAGCATGTTCTTACCATATCAACAATGCCTAAATATGACTGACTGGGCCCTTCACTTTCTCAGGGTATCCTACCTTTCAACAGGTGAAATGGATTAGCTGCTTGCTCCATTTTAAGTAGGTCATTCATGGCAGTCATTGCAATGTTGTTTTTCACAGTATGGGCACAATCCTAACCAACCTTGCAGCACCAAAGTAAGGGCAATCCAACTCCGAGGTAAGGGAACAAACATTGCCTTGCCTTGAGGAGGCCTCTGTGACTACCCCTCAACTGCAGAATGCAGCCCTTTGGCACAGCTATGCCAGTGCTGGAAAGTTGGTTAGTATTGCACCCTACGTTACGCAGACTTGCACGTCCAACATAGCACACCAGCCATCTATTGTGGCCTGCCAAGTGCCGGACAGGCAGCAAACAGAAGCACTTTAATGACCCTCCTGACCACCATACATGGCTAGAAGGCTGTGTTTGTGAGGCAATAGGCTCTTCCCCTGCTATTGCTCCCCTAAAATGGGTATTTCATGGTATACTGCTTTTGAACATGGAGGTTCCTTTAAGCTATTATGAGCATTGATGATCTTATCCTCCATGGGTGTACCTAATGCTTTTTGAATTGCTGAAAACGTTCCCACATCTTAAATTGTTCGCAGTAAAACAGCACAGAGAAGTGGGGTTTTATTTCCCTGTTTATTTCTTCCACCTCTCCTTTTGTTCTGTGCGTGTTGCTTGGAGCACTAGATGAAAGCCTGTCAACAAAAGGTGTGTTGTTTTCTCACCCACAGCTGCTCTCAGTTCTTCTGGCAGGATCAGGACTTCTCACCGTTTACTTCCCCATTATCAGAACCTTTACCTACTTCTGCAGTGACTCTTGGTGCTATTTTGGAATTTCACTCATCAGGCATTTGCATTTAAGTGTCTAAAGCTTTATGAAGGCAGCAGCAGTGCTCTACCCTAAATTTTAGGCTTAAAATGTCTGCATTCTTACAAAATGGAGCATGCTAGGTTATGAAATCTCATATAGATTCAGACCAATGGTTATCTAGAACAGCACTATTGACTTTGGCTAGTACTGGCTTTTCAGGGGATGGTTGGTTTTGTAATTTTGATTCTATTTGTCTGGTAACTTCATAGTATTACCTGCATAGATTCTGAGGTAGCTACATGCAACATTCCAACAAATTTTCTCCTGTGTCAGAGTGGATTGATTTAAATAAATTTTTAAATCAAGTTTTCAAACTTTCTAATTCATATATTTCCTGAACATGCATGCACTCTTCATGGGCTGCTACAACACTGAAAACATATCATTTTGCAGCTAAATGGAGTTTCAGTACTACCCAGGAATATAATCTAATAGCACCCTCCCCCCCATGCTACTTTTTCTGAGGAAAAAAATTTCCATTGGCTTTCAATGCTACATTTTTTTTCCACATCAAAAATTGTGGCGATGATATCAGATGCACATCCTCCACTATTTTCAATGGGGGAAAAGTGGGGAAAACTACGACAAGCAAAGCATTAAAATCCCCCTACACGTGCCCTGGTTTTGCCATGTTTTATGGCCCCCTACATTCAATCCAGCAAGTTAGTTTAGCTAACCCCCTCCCCAAACAAACTAGACAAACTCCAGAAGTTAGTGAGACGCAGTGGGTGTGCTGGTGTGCTGTGGTCCATGGGGTTACAAAGAGTTGGGCATGACTGAACAGCAACAACTTCCCAAATCAGGCTGAGTTACACTTTAGTAGCCTGCTTGGTTTGACCTGAAATGTCTATGCTTTTCGGTTGACAGGAACTAAATAATCATAATCTATGTTGCCTAAGTAACTTAGGGTGCAATCCTAACCAACTTTCCAGCACTGACATAGCTGTGCCAATGTGACATGTCAAAGGGGCCTCCTCAAATTAAGGACATGTTTGTTACCTTACCTTGGGGCTGCATTGCAGCTAGGTCAGTGCTGGAAAGTTGGTTAGGATTGCACCCTCAGTAAGCATACTGATAGTGTGAGAACTAATCATAATAGTAGCTATGCAAATGGTTTTACACAAATACAGTAACACACTAATTATCTGGCCCAGTAAAAGTTTATTTTAGTTTTTTTTCAGTAATAGTATATCATTCACTAGTTTGTCATACACTATTTTATTCTTTTTTTTAGTAGTGTGCCATACACTATTAAAAGAAACCAGGATGAAAATGCTGACCCCATTCCGTGTTCCACCCTTTTATTTCTGAACTAATTGAAACTAACTTCTTTTTGTTCTCTCCATTATTGTGCTTTTCTTTCCTGTTGCCTTAGGAAATGGGGAATCATAGGCTTAAGTTCAGTTATTTACTGATTCCTCTAAACCTCAATGTGATGCTGGATGCCCAAGACACTGAAGTTAATTCCAGCATTGTTGGAGGCAGCCTTTTTACTTATTTAGTGGTTACAGAAAACTCCAAGCAGTCCAGGCTGCAATCCATCACAGGACTTGTCATACTAACACTCCTTCCTCTCACACACACCACCTCAAGTCCTCTCTGTCATCCATAAATTCAAGGACAGAGGGCATTGTATCCTCTTCAGTCCAAAATTACCAACCAGTTCCTCCTACAAGCATAGGCAGCTGGCAGCTGTCCCATGAGGGACCAAGCACAATATTTTCTAGTACACAGTTAGTCACCTCAGGCAGCAGATGCCTCCTTGTTTTTAGTGTTCAGGTCTCCCTTACCACTGAGCCACCTGTGCAACACATTTAGCAGGCAGCAGTGATTTCCGCTGCCACTTGAGCACAACTGCATGCCCAGTCAGACTCAAAATAATTCTGCCAGGAAAAAGATTAGCAGTTTTGGCATGATGTTGTTGCTTGCCACAGTCAGAGCCAGAGCCCCTGGGTTTCTTTTTCTCTCCTCTTCTGCCCTTGCAAGCACAATCATCTATTCAAATGTGTCATCTAAATTGAAACATTGGCTGGTTCAGACAATACTTTGATCACCCAACCACCATCACTCCCATGCTTCAAAACATGCTTGAAGGTGCACCCACATTTTGGTCCCTTCCTTCCCTTCCAGGTGAGTCCAAGTTTGTTTCCTTAGGGTGCGATCCTAACCAACTTGGCAGCACTGAGGTAAGTGTGTGTATGATACAAATGTGCATGTCTTTATTCATGTGGGAGTCCGTACAGCAACTATTGTCCAAACTGGCCCATTCTTGGGTAGGTTATTTTCAAAACTGAGCTACTGCCATCTTAAAGGCTGGGATTTGTATTTTGAGGGTGCATGTTAATACGGGATTTCCTAACACTGAAAATTTCAGTCATATAGTAAACGCGTGAAAATTTTCTGTATTCAACAAGAAAAAGTTAATATGTTAAAGAACAAAAGAGAGACAGATTCTGCAAACAGAACATGCCATCGATTCCAAACTAGAAAATGCATTTAACAAATGCAATGGGTAACTTTGATGAAGCATCGATACGACTAGCTTTTGATATTCAGTTCGTAGTGGTAGATTGTATAAAACTACTGGCAAAATACTGTGCCAGTTTGGCAAATTCCTCAGTCATTGCTACCAACGTGATTATGGATCCCACAAGCGCCTCTGTACTATGCTGTCATACACACTCAAGTTGGAATAAGTCCCATTGAATTCAGTGTGGCTTGGGCCTAGCATACAAAGTGTCCTGCATAGTAGATGGGACTGCATCATTTCACTACCAGTGGAAGACTACATTTTTGTAAAGTCCTGTAAGTGAAAAGAAAAATGCTCGGCAGAAAATTAGCATAGCAGAAAGTAGATTGGGCTTGACCTTCCCTGTGCTACTTTTGTTTCCTGTTTTGCTTGCATGGTACATGGAAGAGCAATATAACATGGCATTCTCCACCTGCGTTCTGAAGTGACACAGGGCCCAGTCCTATCCAGTGCTGGTGCAGCCGTGCCAATGGGACGTGTACTGCATCCTTTGGTGGGGAGGCAGTCACAGAGGTCTCCTCAAGTCAAATACCTCAAGGTATTTGTTCCCTTACTTTGGGGCTGCATTGCGGCTGCACTGGTGCTGGAAAGTTGGATAGGATTGGGCTCACATTATGTTTCTCCTCAGGATTCTACCACCTCATTCTTCTGCATGTGTAGACCAGGCCTTCTGAGTAGATGCGGATAGGATTCAATTGTTAATCGAGCAGCATGGAACCCTCTGGCTCAGTTTGTAGCCATATTTTTTCCACATACAAAAGTGTTCTGAAAAAAAAGAAAAAAAATCCACTTTCCAGGCTTTTGTCCAAGGTCAGAATCACTTGAGAATTCCCCTCACCTCCAACTTGCTGTTAAGGCTCTAATAGTCTTGGAACATCGGAAGAAAAGACTCAGGGTTTTTTGCTCCTCAAACGGTACTTACAAGGCCATTCTCTCTCCCTCTTTAGTTTAAAAATGAAGTTGATAATGATAATGTTCCTCCCATAGAGAATCTCCTACTTTTTAACGATACCCATAGTTTCCCCTTTACATAAATGACTAAATCCTCACAGAATCTCTGTCTTGATTAGCACTCCTGCTAGTAGAATTTCACATACTAAATCAGCACCAGCTGTAGCAAGACGAATGAAAAGGCAAGTGTAAATGTTCCATATGTCCTACCAAACTGGCATCTGTGTCAGTAACCCTGCGTTCCTTAAACAATTGTATACATACATTCTCCTAAGTGTCACAGGATTTTGCAAGTGAAATGCCGTTCTGGTGCTATACCACTGAGATGCGAAGCCTAAAAGTCGCAAAAAGCTTCCATTTCCCTTCCTACTTCTAAGCTATGCAGAGCCAAATTAAGTGGAATCATCAGGCGTCAACTGTGCCTGATTCTGTTAGCCACTCAGTGTAACACGTCAAAAGTGCAATTGGGTACATCTGAGAATGGTTTAGTAGCGCATCCAAAAGGGTATTTCGAAAGGAATATTTGAAAGATAATAAAAAGATCACCACTCAAACATCCTGAAATATAGTGAAAAAGCACGTGTGCTGCTCAACAGCTCTGCTTTCAAACTGTGTGCGGATGATGGCACGTTGACAAACATTTATCAGAGTTATCTGGAAAATACAGAATCCTGCCAATGACTCGCCTTAGTGTTGGTGTCTTGTGAAACTGAAATTATGTTTGGGGCAAATTACCAAGTTGACTCAGACTTGCACAGTACTCCTATTTAAAGCTGGGGGGGGGGCACACGACTCTACTCCACCTTTCTCTTCTTGCGTCAAGCAGCTTGCCATATTAATTAGAAACAGAATCAATTAAAAACACAAACAATGCAAAAAAAAATACAATAGGGTGACAGCAGCATACCATTTGGCATGAATTTAAACTTAAAACATTTCTCAAAAGAAAACAAATGACTGAGACCTGAAGTGGAACCCTTTACAAACTATTGCTTACAAAAAGGCAACATATCCCTTGGTAACCTTGGACTGGCCCCATTGACCTGAATATGCTTTATGGTTCACTTTGCCTGTGTGATCTTGTGCAGGAGTAGCCGAGTGTTGGCCCACAGGTCAGGTCTGGTTCCATACAGTAATTTGGTCTGTCCTGTTGCAGCCTTACCAAATTTTATTCCAAATATACAATCACTATTATTAAAGAATGACAGGCACACTGTAATTGGATTCAATAGAGTTTAATATCACTGTGGATACACAGAGTGTAGATATAGATATCTCGAGAGCTGACATCATGAGGCACAAACAGCAAACTTGTTCAGCAGAAAAGGACATGACGGAGACATGCCGTGATGGAGCACCATTTCTCTATTTTTGTTTTAAAACATTTATACCCCACCGTTTCCCTTTGTTACAAAGTACCCAAGGAGCCTAACAATAACAACAGTAAAACACCATTTTTAAAAATCATGATAGCAGCGCAATCTTATCTAAACACCCTCCTGCCGATGTACGCCGCATCCTGGATGGGTGGGACGGGATGCGGGGAGGAGTCCCAGTGATCTCTTCTGGGTAAGGGAACATTCATTCTGTTGCCTGGGGGTAAACCTCCGCTGTCCAAATGGGTCTACCCAGTCTGTATCAGTGATTTTGCTAACACAAATCTGAGAAGATGAATCAAGACTAGGAAGGGAGACAGGATATCAGCAGCACTGCTGCCACCATTACCACCCTTTCCCCACCTTGACACACCACTTCCCTGCCCCAGTCCCCATTCTGTCCTTTTCTCTCCCCACCCTGCTCTTCCTACCTCTTCCCACCCACTCCCTTACTTACTGGCACTGGGGCTTTTCCTGGGGCACTGGTGTGCAGTTCGCAGCAGCTACATGGAATGGCATGTCACCTTTCGCAACAGCTGTAAAGCATTCAGTACCACCAGAAGGCGAGCTCTGGTGGTACTTAGGAATAGGCCCTAAGTAAAGCAGCAAGAACCAATTCAGAAAATTCAAACAAGAAAAATTAAAGCAGAAAAGTGAGACAAAACAAAGTCCTTAGCCTCTGCTGCAAAGATGCAGTTAACAGGGAATTGTTGTTGGCATCCTTCAGTCTCGGAAGACTATGGTATCGCGCTCTGAATGGTGTCCTCTCCAGTGCGCAAAGCCTGGGCAAAGTAAATATGGAGGATAGACTGTTACCCATGTAGCAAATCCCCCCTCTCCACGTCGCTGAAATGCTCCAATGGAAAGGCAGAGGCCAATACAATTGGTTCCAGCGGCGTCGCAGGAGTTGCCAGAACGTGACTGTGTTCAGCCATGAACTGCCTCAGGGACTCCGGCTCCAGATTTTGCCTCGAGGTTGACTCCTGAAGCCTTTTCCATAACTGGATGTAGCCACAAGGCAGTGGAGGTTTGGGAATATCAGTTCAGAATCCCAGAAAACAGGTGTTAAGTAGTTTGGTGCCACTATGGAGAACCTACCTCTCACTGCCATCAACTGATTTCTTGTGGGCTGGTTTGATTTTTTTCATCCACCAGTGCTGCCCACCTTGCAATGAATGGAGTGAGTATGTATGTCCTCCCACCTAGGAGAATAGCCAGTTAGGTAATTGAATAGAGGTTTTCTCTGTGCAGAGATTCATTCAATCTTATTCTAACAAATGAAAGAGCTACAAACTTGTACTAACCCACTATGAACAGGCTCTTATAGCTTGTGATGAAATTAAGATACAGTAAAATGTGTCAGCCATTTTTGGACTTAAAGACCCACTCACAGAAGTTTTACACCTCAAAATGTTTCTTATTTTGCAAACAGCAAGAGGGCTAGAAAAAATATCTACCAAGAGGAAATATATATGATGTTAAGCCAGTCCAATTGTACCTGATGTTGTCCAACTTGAATTTTCCAAATGACTTCAGTGCATTTTGCTCCAAGACCTTAGCTGTATTTATCTAATAAGCATTTTCTGCCCACCAGTGTTTCAGTAGTGGTTTCACAGTAGTTTTGGTGTCAAATTGCCCTTTCCTCAGCAAGGACTGTTAAGACTTTCTGTATTATACTTCCAAAACACTAATGGGCTGGAGTTGGGAGATAGAGCATTTTCTTTGAAGTTTGCATTTCAGAACACACTGGGATGCAAACGAGCTCTGATTCCTCAGTAGTCAAACAATTCTGGCACAAGGGGATTTGGACTAAATATCATACCAAATTTTCTAATTATTTCCTTGTGACATTTAACTACACGATATTAGGTGAAAGCCGATCCTAATCGATATAAAGCTTCTTGTCTGTGCAGGGTATCCAGGCCCTCTTTGTGTCTCCACATTTTCCTGGAGCAAGCCACCAAAAGAGTACAACTAAGAAAACTTTACCACATTTCAACACAGCTTGTGCAGACCATCAATACTTTCCACAGGATATCCTGGGCACCTCACTAGAAATTTGTTTTAAAACAGCCCCAGATAAATAGATGGAAGCTGTGTGCAGATCTTCTCAGTGGATTGCGGCCCTGGTGATCATCAGCCAAACCAACCATATATAAGAACAACACTGGTGTTTATTTTCCTTCAGTCTGAAAACCCATCTCTGAGTCTGAACACTTACAGCATTCACAATGGTTATTACATCTCCTCCATCATCCTGTGGGGCCAAAATTTGTACAATCCCTAGCAATCTTCCCTTATGCAGACAAACCTGCCTTTCCTTCTCAGAATGTAAAGTCTAAGAGAGGCACCTTGTCCAGTGTGCATGTGATTAATGGAGTGTGCATGAAGGCATTATGAGCTGCATGAAACAAAAAATGCTCAAAGCATATATGCATATCACACTTAGGGCACAATCCTACCCTGTGCTGGAACAGGTAACCCAGGAGGCTTGCACTGTATCCAGCGCAGGATAGGGGCCAAAAGTGGCTCAGCCAGAGGCAAGGGATAACTTTTTCTCTTAACTCTGGGCAAGGCGCCCTTGCCCCATGGGTCTCCTTGGACTTGCACCACCTCTTGAGGTGGAGTCCGAGGAGAGCAGAGTGGAGCAACTTCAAGCTGCTCCAATCTCCCTGGGAACAGGGGTTGGGATCCGGCATAATTGCCAGACCCCAGCCCACCTTCCGCTCCCCGCCAGCCCCTGGGGCCGCCCACCACCCGCTCTCCCCCCGCCCAGGAATGCCTTCTTCCCGCCTCCTTCCCGCCTATCTCAGAGCCTCCACAGGCTGGCGTGCCTCTGCGTGCCAGCCTAGCCAACTCCTGAGGAGGTGCAAACGTGACTTATGGCACGTTTGCGATTCTCCTGGGTAAGCACAAGGGACTTGCACCACCCTGAATGAAGGGCAGGATTTCACCCTTCATCACAAAATTGTGTTACAAGCACTGATGTGTTGACTTTGACTTGACCAAGTTATGCTTCTGAAAAGCTCCACAGAGCTCTTCTTCAAAATTAGATATGGGTGAAGTTTGGGTGCTTACACATTTCAACCATTATCATTGACCCTATAATATAGAGCAGACTTTTGAATTCAAATATATGTTAACAAATTAATAATATTAAAGGTACCAACATTTGCAGCTGTGGCTTGTGCACATCAGAATCGTGATACAGAGGAGAGAGAGAGAGTGTACGCAAACCCACCGTTCTCCTGGGCTTGATTGTACTTTTGTGCAGTTATTTATTTAAACATTGATCTCCTGCCTGTCCTACTAGAAAATGCTCAGTACAACTCACAATTACAGCATTTCAAATCAATCACTTCAGATACTCCTAGCCTTGCTGGTCCTCTACATAAACCCAGATGTTTGCCATCACAGCCCAACCAACCTGCTGCTGCAGCTCTTCATCCATATTCTGTCATTCCCCCTTGGCCACATAGGAGACAGTAAGGCCCGCACAAGGTACATGATGGGTGTAGAGAGGCACACGCTGATTCTGAAGCTACACCCTGGCTGCAGTGACATATTTATTCAAATGATTAAGGGCCCAATCTTATCCAAACTTTCATCACTGATGCAGCTGCAATGCAGCCCCGTGGTAAGGGAACAAATGTTCCCATACCTTGAGGACTTTATGATTGCCTCCCCACCATAGGATGCAGTGCGTGCCCCTCTGGCATGGCTGCACTGGCACTGAAAAATTGGAGAGGATTGGGCCCTAAATCAACCCTGCAAATCTTCAAAATCAAGCCATGAGTCCTTTTCAGAGACTGCTTGCAGCCTATATGTTAAAATCTCTCTCTCTCTCCATATTGATTTTTCCTTCCTTTATTTCTTGTGAAGACTATAGTTTCTTTACTATATGTTTACCCTTTATCCTTGGCAAAGGGTGGGTGCCCTGGTGTGCTGTTTTTATTTATACTGTGAACATTTGTGGAAAAAATTAGAAGCAATGAAAAGCTGTGAGTGAAAACTACACAGAAAATAATCTTCTCTGTCCAAGAGCACCACACTGGCATACTTTGACAGCCTTCCAGGCAATCCACTTCAGATAGAAAGATGGAGCCCCCAGGGGCAAGGGAAGCTAAGGGCCCTTTAGAGACACTCAGAGGAAAGTGGAAAAATAAGATGTAACACCAGAAAGTTTGCTAAGTACATCCTCAGTCATGGCCTTTTTAGGTGTGAATTTCCAGAAGAAGGCGCTCAAAAGGACATTTAGATTGTCTTTTGGGGATTAATCACTGTTTTGGTTGTTACCTTTTGTTAGAGGCATGACACTCACTAACCTTGTTGCCCAAGACAACAGATGTCTTTTTGTGCATCTGCTTTAAAAGGAAAATGTTTGTTTTCTCCTTAAGCAGACCTCTTTGCGTAAATAAGATGCATATATACACACACACCTATATCTCAAAACTACAACTACCCAATTGTATGTTTGGTATGATAACGAAAGCAAGACACTGATGGGCAGTTTATAGATTTGATTACAGAAACTTCTTTTTTTAAAAAAAAATGTAATTTCTCCCCTCTTTCCCCTCTTTTGCCGAAGAAGAGTATCTCCTTAAACATTAAAAAAAAAAAAAGACTTAAGAGCATGTTATGAAAAATAACAAAGAATAGCTGAGAACTCCAAAAGTGAATGGCACTTCAGATGAAGTTTAGCAAATTGACCTGCAGAGGAGATTAATACCAAACAAGGTGCCCCTTCTTCTGAAGTAATGAATATTCTTCAAACAGCAAGGGAGCACTGACTGCTGTTTGATGCTGATGACATTGAAAATTTAGGAGAAGAGAAATTCCATCATTTTTCATTTGTATGCAAATGTGCCTGTTCCAGAAATTAACCCCTGAACCCCATGTCAGTTTTCATCTGGAGGAATTCTCTCTCGCCAGCACCATACAGAGCAGCCTTGTTGCTGTCCTGGGGTCACTGGGGCTTCCCCCACGTAAAACAAAACAAAACACAGTAGAAAAAGAGAGAGTGAGAAGAAAAGATGTGGAATTGGAAGGGGGGATGGAAGAGACTTGATCATAATGCCAGGCTTTGTTTACTCCCCTCCCTGTGCCATTAGTGGGGAGGGGGGAGAGAAGAGCAATAGAAGCAGAGGCACCTTGTAAAATGCACTTCTCCCCAGTGCACAGTCCCCTACCATAATTGAAATGCAAAATGAGGCTGGAGTTCTTTAGGCAGAACAGCCACCACTAATCACTTCCACTAGTGTTAAGGTGAACCATGGGACAATATACAAATCCTATTGCTCTTCCTTTCAGGCAGGTCTTCAGCTGTTCAAAAAGTTCCTTTGTGTCTTTGCACCTTAGACAAATGCCACTATCTGCATGTGAAGGGGAAAGAGGTGATTGAGGGTTTTTTCTCTCCTCTCTCTTTTTTTTAATTGATGTGGATTTAATTATGCTAATTTAGACAGCTGTAAAGCTTCCCCCCCCCTTACAATCACATAAAGGGACCAGCAAATACAGGTGTCCTTCACTGTAGGAGTTTAATATTTAACCTCAACGGTTTTGTAAAGAGAAAGCAAATGCATGGTAATGGTTAACAAGCAGACAGTTTCCTGAAGGTTTAATGAGGGCACTCTTAACGTTTAATACTTCCTCGTGACAACCCTAAAGGACCTCGAAGGAAACAGAAATCAAGGAGCTCTTCTTCCAGCCCAACCTTGTTCCTCCCAAATATCCTGTTCACTGTGTCTCTTTCAACTACATTCAATAGATCGTAGCCCAGTTCTCATAAGCAAACCTCATGTGAAGAAATGGACTACACAGATCTGGGTGGAACTGGGCACATGAATTTGGCCCTGTGAGACTGTACCACTCACCTTCGCAAGGTTGTTGTTCAATCCTATTTTGCTCACTTTTCAGTGGGCCTGATCGCAAACCGAGTGCGGATTAAGTGATCACACAACCGTTTCACCACATGCTGGTCTCTGACCAAATGCATGCAACCCACATCCTCTAGGTGCTGCTCTCATCACTGAAAATGGTTCCCACAGTCAATGGGACCTTATCAAAACTGCAGTGTCATATATTTATCCACAGCAAGTTTCCACCAATTGTTTTTGGAGGCTCAACTTCACATGGAGGTTATACTGTCCTTCACTAAGCATGAGGCTGCCAGACGGGTGACTATCTGAGGGCAAAATAAAAGAAATAGATTGATTCTCATGTTAGGAGGAAACTGAAGTAACATTCTGGTCCTCCCTTTTGTGTCCGCAAGCTGAATCCTCAAAACACTCCAGACTCATTCAGCAGTAAACTGCTGAAGCCATACATTGGGCATAGTCCATGCAATGAACGTCAAACCATTTGCAGCAGGAGCAGCCTGAGAAGAAACAATGCCCCTGCAACTATATATCATTGTTCACCCCAGTGGCATGGTTTGCATGCCCCACCACCACTCTTGCTGCTGCCACTGCCACCACCACTCCCTCTACCACTTTGTCATCTAGCTCAGCAATTTTCAACCTTTTTCATCTCATGGCACAATGAGACGGTGCTAAAATTGTCAAGGCACACCATCACTGTTTAAGAACATAAGAAGAGCTCCACTGGATCAGGCCAAAGGCCCATCTAGCCCAGCTTCCTGTATCTCACAGCGGCCCACCAAATGCTTCAGGGAGCACACCAGCCAACAGACACAGCCTGCGTCCTGGTGCCCTCCCCTGCAATTGAAAAGACACAGCACACCGACAGTCAGGGGCTTACATCCCCCAGTGGCCCTACTAATAAATGACAGCCCAAACTCCTGTGGCACACTTCCAGACCATTTGCAGCACCCCAATCTGCCAAGACACACTGGTTGAAAATTGTTGCTCTAGCTGCTTAAGAAGGCAGTCAGTTAGCAAGGAGAGGATGGGGCTGAGACAAGGCATGGGGGAAGGCAGTGTCCCTTGTCCCTTATCTTGAACTCCAGTGCCACTTGCGTGTTATCTGGTTTCTTTGATTTTACAAGATATCAAAGTAAGGGGGTGAACTGCAGCTCACTGCATTTTGCTGTTCCTTTCCCACCCGGTTGCTTTCCTGATAAGCTGAATGTCAGAAATGACAGCAGTGGCAGATTTCCCCCCATTCTTCCTCCAACAGTACTGGAGAAAGAGGTGAGCTTCCGCTGTCCTGCTCCTCTTCCAGGTTCAGAAAGCCAACTGAGGGCCCAATCCTATCCAGTTTTCCAGCACCGGTGCAGCTGTGCCAATGGGGTATGCACTGCATCTTGTGGTGGGGCAGCAGTTACAGAGGCCTTCTTAAGGTATGGGAATATTTGTTCCCTTACCTTGGGGCTGCATTGCAGCTGCACCGGTGCTGGAAAATTGGATAGGATTGGCCCTAAATCAACTCAATGGGCAAGTACAGAGTGCCTGGCAGCCCTTGTTAGTTTGCTGCTCCCCTGCAATTCACCATTCAAAATGGCTGTTTCATTCAGCCTCATCCCTAGGCTGGTCCTGATCTGTAGTATTAAAAGAGAGGAAGGTGAGTTGGAATTAAACATCCATCTTCCCTACTGTCAGGTGCTTTTATCTATTGGCTACTTTATCCTGGACACTAGCATGCTACTCCAGTGTTTCTCAACCAGTGGTACAAATACCACTGGTGGTACTTAAGGTGGTGTCTGGTGGTATGCACAGGACCTTCAGTCCCTCTCTGCCTGGTACTGAAACCAGCAAAGTAATGCAATAACCAGCAGTAGGAGGGTTGGCTTGGCAAGTGGACCTCCAGCATGCATTTTTTGCACATTAAAAAAAGCCCTCCTGCCAGCCTGAGAGTCCAATCCTGTGCTCGGCGGCACGGCTTCGTGCCCCTGGCCACTGTTGCAAACGTGCTATAAGGAACGTTTGCGAGCCTCATCACTGGGTTCCCGCTCATGCTAGCCCAGTGCCGGCCAGTGCTGGGCTAGCGCAAGGGAATCGCCCAGTCTCCGCGGCTCAGTGGTCTCCTGGACCGCCAAGCCGCAGCATGATAAGTGGGGGCAGGGGCGGGGAGGGGGAGGCCGGCAGGGGGCAGAGAGAGGGCAGGGGGAGGCATGATGTGGTGTGACGCAGGTAGGGGCTGGCTGGAAGCGTGCCTGGGAAGCGAGTCCGCGGAACTCCACTCCACAGGATCCGAGGTGCTTGTGGAGGGCTCCACACCCTACACGAGCACTTTTACCTTACCGCTGACCTTTTGGTCAGTGGTAAAGTGAGTAGCCCCATTGCGGGGCTGCTTACCTTACCCAGGGGAAGGGGATGAAAATCCCCTTCTCCAGAGACACCTCCTGCGGTAGCTCGGGGCACGCAGGATCCGGCGGCAGCTATTCTCGGTGCTGCCGAGCCTGGGCGCCCTGGGCAGCTCAGGATTGGGCTGCTAACCTCTTCTTGGTGTGTGTTGTGCTGTGATTGACCTCCCAATCTGGCAGTAACTGGCATAATGGCATAATATGGCAGTAACCATAATCACCAGTTTCTACTGGTAGTACTTCCAACAGGTGAACCATGTAAAGTGGTACAGTTGGGGACAAATGCTGAGAAACGCTGTGCCACTGTCCTGTTCCAAATTTTTAAAATAGACCACCTTTACCTTTCCCCGCCCTTTTCTCCCTAAGCATTAGACGTGGTCTTCCTCAGCACTGCTAGTAACACATTCCACCACAGGAAATGCTGAACAAAATCATAAGTTCCAAGCTTGCAGTTTATTCCCCTGTAGGCAGAACTAATTCCGCCTCTTCTCCTCTGTGAAACCCAAATTAAAAAAATAAAAATCACCCCTTCTGCACTGAGCTGAAGCACCACCTCCTAAGCAGTACAACTGCAAAACCACAGATATAGCTGTTCATTCTGCATACCTCAGTGCTAACTTGCAAAGCTTGCTATTGATAGTCACATCTCACTTTGCCTTTCTTCAGAAGCCCTAGCTGGATCCATTGTCCATAGGTCCACACTGACTTTGTAGAGCAGCCAAAAGGGCAAAATGCCAGTTAATTGGGAAAAATATTCTTTCCAGCAAACAGCACCTGACTTTTTGCTAGGTTGCCTCCTTTTATTATGGTAGCTGTGAAACTGACAATGAGTTTGATGTTGGGTCAAGTCTTTATTTCTACCTTGTCCCGGATGCCATTTTCTTTGACAAATGCTTGATTGCAGAAAATATTCTTCATTGTATTTCAGAATAATATGATATCCATCTGCAGGGCTTTGGGGGTTAGGATAGGAGTATTATATCCCTTGTGTTATCCTTGTGTTTTTCCCCACTGAAGAAATGCAAGCCCAGCTCTTAAAGCCAACTCAGCCCTGGTATTTAGTCCAGCAATATATCACATTTCTTGTGCAGATCTACTTTTTATAAGTGCACCAGGCCCTCTTTAAAACAGGAACAGCAAATGTACAGCATGCCAGGCTAAGTATGCTCTGGATTTTTACAGATTTCAGGAATTTTGGGGGGAATTCTCACTATAACCAGAGGCTGAAAGATGTAAAGATTTGCTGTTTCAAAAAGTTTTGACTGCTCTAAATTTAGTTCCTTGGCTTAAAAATATTCATTTGGGTGCCAAATAAAAGGCATAGTCTCATGTAATTTATCTCAATGAAAAAGAATATGTATTCCTATTGTGGGTGATCCCTTTGTGGGTGACTTAAAGCTAAGCAAAACAACAAAAATATCAGTTTAAAGGAAACCAATTTTTTTGAACTATGACTAGAAGGGGGAAAAAAAAGTTCTCTTTGTTTTACACACAATTTATGTTTGATCCAGATGTGGTTCTCCTCTTTCACATGCAGAACTTTTACATGTTGGATCATACATTGAATTCAAAGTAGCAAGTTCACATTCAAATCATGAATTACAAGTCCACTTATGCTAGGGGACCATAGAGAGAATTATAGCTCTGTGTCTAGAAGAACTCTCTACCTCTAAATCTCATACAATGATAGATAGATAGATAGATAGATAGATAGATAGATAGATAGATAGATAGATAGATAGATAGATAGATAGATAGATACTGTCCAATTAAGGAGCCTGATGCAGTTCTGTTCTAATCATGCTTAAACGTTTGTTCTACTGTGTGCTGCTTACCTTCTTCAAAGCACTTAACAATCATTAACTAATTAATCCTCACAACACCCTCATGAGGTAGGTAGGTAGGTAAGCATTATTATCCCATTAGGTAAGAATAAGCACCGTTATCCCACTAAATGAGCAGTTTGCTGGGGATACTGAGGACATCAGGTGGGCTGCCCAATCCTGAGCTGCCCGGAGCTGCGGTACCCAGCAGCTCCACAAAGGGCTCCTGCCAGATCCAGAGCCTCCCGCACTAGGCTCCTTGGGAGAAGGGGATGTTCGTCCCCTTCCCCCGAGTAAGGGAAGCAGTCCCGCAAAGGGACTACTCACTTTAGTGGCTACTGTTTGGTCGCCGCTAAAGTGAAGGCACTTGTGTAGGGTGAGCAGCCCTGCCCGAGCGCCCTGGATCCTGCGGAGCTCAGCTCTGTGGACCCGCCTCTCCCCCGCCCCAGGAACTCCCCCGACCACGCCTCTTCCCTCCCTGGAACACCTCCCCCACGCCCCCAGGAATGCCCCCATTCCCCGTTCCGCAGCCCGGTGGTCACAGGCACCGCTGAGCTGCAGAACACGGGCGCCCGCTGGGCGGTGGCTCAGTGACCGCTGGAGCTGAGCCACCTCCGGCGGGAGCCCGGCGATAAGCCCCACAAACGTGCCTTATGGCATGTTTGCGACTGTGGTCCGAGCCGCGGAGGCACGGTGCGGACCATAGGACTGGGCCCTAAGTTACTTACAAAAAGTCATAGGAAGAGTCTGGAAACAGAAAGCTGGGAATAGAATTCCCTTCAAACCAAGAACTCCAGTCCCTCAGTCAGGCCCCTACCTGAACTTTATTCTATAATGTGTACAGCTCAGAACACAAGCGGTTACTGCTAGCAAGGGCATGGTTTCTACCCTGGAGATGTTTTCACACCTTTTGCACAAGTCATTTCCTGGGTCTATATGATAAAATAGGTAACGGCTGTTGCTCTAGCACAGGGGTGCCCAAGCCCCGGCCCTGGGGCCACTTGCAGCCCTTTAGGACTCCCAATGCAGCCCTCCAATGAGATTTGGAGGGAGATTAGGACTGAGATTAGGACTCCAGTCTCCAATGAGCCTTTGGCCCTCCAGAGATTTGCTGGAGCCCACACTGGCCAGATGCAACTGCTCTCAGTATGAGGGCAACTGACCTCCATTCCTCCACTGCTTGCTGTTTTACATCTGTGATGCAGTAGCGGCAGCAAAGGAAAGGCCAGCCTTGCTTTGTGCAAGGCCTTTTATAGGCCTTGAGCTACTGCAAGACCTTCATTCATTCATAGAAGTTCATCTTAATACATACATTTATGTAAACGTATGTAAATTTATTCAAATTTTAAATGTAAATTAATTCTTTCCCCCCCAGCCTCCGACACAGTGTCAGAGAGATGATGTGGCCCTCCTGCCAAAGTCTTTGGACACCCCTGCTATAGCAGAACAACAATATTGGTGGCTGTTTCAGAAACAAGGCCACCTACTTCACAGCTCAGCGAGAGTTACTCGTTTAGTGTGTGCCTTTCAGCTGTACTTCTGTCATATTTGTATTTAACTTTCTTATCTTAATACTGAACTTTCTTACTATTTGTAGTAATGTAGTGAACTAAGGGCGCATCTAATCCTGCGCTGGAATAGGCAAGCCTGGAGGCTTGCATTATATCCAGTGCAGGATCGTGGCCGTAACTGGCTCAGCCAGAGGCAAGGGGAAACATTTTCCGTTACCTCTAGGTAAGGGCCACTGCCCCAATGGGATTCCTCGGACTTGCGCCACCTCTTGAGGTGGTACAAATCCGAGGACAGAAGAGTGGCTTGAAGCCCCACCTCCCGCTCCCTGCCCATCTGCCCCTGGGACCACCCCCACCTGCCCTCCCCCACCCAGGAATGCTTCCCTCCCGCCTCCTCCCCACCTCCCTTTGGTCCTTGCGTTGGCATATCCAAGCCGACACAAGGCGCTCGGAGGAAGCCAGCGTGGAGTCTTCCATCAGTCTCCGCAGGCCTCGCTTCTCTGAGCGCCAGTCCGGCTTCCTTCTGAGGAGATGCAAAAGTGCCTTATGGCTTGTTTGCAACCCTCCTGGGCTGGCGCAAGGGACTTATCCAAGCCCTAGTCAAGGGCAGGATTGCACCCTAAATTTTCTGTAAATTAAAGAATATTCTCCAAAAGGACCTCTAAAAAACCAGTAGTTTCAGTTTTATAGTAGGGCAAATAATTGTGCTAGACAGAATATACTTCAGTTTGAAATTTGGAAAATTATAGCATTAAGAGAATGATTTTTTGGTAACACACTGAGAAATATACTAATGTGTGATCAGTTCATGTAAATACATACTTTTTTAGGAAGCAGAGAAATTACAATGTTGAAGTTAGATTTCCATAGTACTTTAATACAGGAGTGTCCAAACTTTTTGGCAGGAGGGCCACATCTTCTCTCTGAGATTGTGTTGGTGGGGGGGAGAATTAATTTACATTTTAAAATTTGAATAAATTTACATAAATGAATATGTGAGAGATGGAATTTTTCTAAATGAATGAAGGTCATGAATAGCTCAAGGCCATGCACAAAGCAAGGTTGGCCTTTCCTTCGCAGTCGCTGCAGTGGAGGGAGCCTTGGCCTGCAGTTTGTGCTAGAGGTTGAATAGTCGGCACTTGCGCTGAGAGCAGTCATGCCAGCGTGGGCTCCAGCAAGTGTCTGGTGGGCCAGAGGCTGCTGGGAGACTGGGAGCTCCCTGCAGGCCAGATTGGGGGTCCCCAAGGGCTGCGAATGGCTCTCAGGCCAGAGTTTGGATATCCCTTCTTTAATAGGATGCCTTTAAACCAGTTCACAGTAATACATTGTACAGCATTGTTGAAGATTTGCTTTATTTAGTGGTGTGGCAATGTCTGCTAGGTTTTAGATTATGGACACAGTTCAGCTTTTTAAAGCCTCCTCTAATTTCAATGCCACATTTCCATTACTGAGACTTGAAAATTATTAGGTTTAGCTGCATTGTGTCTGGAGCTGGGAGAGAAGAATACTGCCTTCCTCCAGAATCTCTACCAGAAGTACAGCTGTCAGCAGAAGCGGAAACTTTTCAGGAGTGGATCAGACCTGCTTTCGTGAGACCTGGGTCCATTCAGAATTATAAAAGTTTTTGGTTTGTTTTTTAATACTTTCCTCTCATTCTAGCTCAACGGAGAATGACTCAGACGAGGGGAAAGAAAATAAAAACATGCCTCCTTCTGCGACTATCACATGCAAGTCTGTAGGTGGGTGGAGTCTAGCACACATATGCCCACACACTTCTGACAGTGGCAGATAGAATCTGAGGCTAACATTTACTCTGACAAGCTTCCTTAAAGGCACACGCACACACTCCACAGCCTTCATTCCATTATCTTGCTTGGAAAATGATGCAATGGCATGGAGTTCAGTAAACTGTCTTGTATCTGCCAGCTTTGTGTGTGTGAAGGGGGGGAAGTCCTACCATAGCGCCACACATTTATCTAAAAGTTTCAGATGCAGGTATGTGGTGGAATTTTTCCCTTATCCCAGTGCAACAGTGGTGGAGCAGTCGGATAAGGGGGTAAAAAATATTCCTACATCTGAGACCTTCAGAAGTGTTGAAAGGTCTAGCACAGACACTCTCACTGCCTCTTCCCCCATATCTAAAAGACTCAGATGCAGACTTGGGTAGAGATTAACCTGTACCCCAACAAATTGTTGGGAAAGTTACCTGGTGGAGTGGGGTGGGTGTGAAAACACACACATACACACACATGCGCGCACGCGCTTGCATCTGAGATTAATAGGTGTATGTAGATCGAAAACAGCCAAGGATTTAACTAGAAGCTTCCCTCACATCTACCATATTTGCCCTTAGATGTAGGCATGCCTGGAGAGTTTGTGTGAAGGGAATTATGGAAGTCGTTCTCAATTCTGTGATGCATTCCAGAGTTTTTGCTGAAAAGAGTGAATCACACTTCTACCAAAATCATGCTTCTACCAAAATTCAGTGGAACGTAACTAAGTGGTTCCACCCATTCCAATTGTGTTCACATTCCCCATTCCCTGAACTGATTTCACTCCTCTTGGGATCTTCCAAACATTGTGTTTGCCTTTTTCTTTAAATGTAGTGCAGAAAAAAGCAAGAAAGGGCAAAGGAGAATTTCTGTTTTTAGTGGCCAGCAGTTGTCACAACAGCCTTTTTATATTGAAGCATATAACTTTTATCAGCTGCCTTTCTGCCTTTCCAGTGGGGTTATTCTTATGTTCTATGATACACAGGGTGCTATCTATATGCCATCAGAGGTAATTTGCCTCACTCGCCCCTTGCCTGGGCCAGCCCTGACTATGGCACGTCACTGACATCTGTGCTTGACAGCCATCTCTGGTGAAAGTGATAAAGTGGTACCTGCAAAGGTGATACTTAGCAAAGTCCAAAGGCTTGACAAATTCTACTCTAAGGAATACACCAATATTTTGAACTGAGCCACTGCTGAACACAGTGATGTGAATAAGAAAAGTGAATGGAAGCCATAGCTGTATGATATTAGATGGATGACAGACAGTGTGGTACAGTGGTTAGAGTGCTGGATTAGGCCAGGGAGCCCCACATTGAAATCTCCACTTTACTATGTCACTTACAAGGTCACTTGGGTGACCTTGGGCCAGTTACTCTGCCTTACATACCTCACAGGGTTGTTCAGAGGATTTTGTACGCCGTCTGGAGGAGACATGGGATATAAATGTTATATCCCTTGGAAGGACATGGGCTATAAACATTAACAATGACAACAACAGAATATCTCTACCTGCTTACTTTGTAGATATAGAGCTATGAAAATGAACTAGGCATCCTGAATTCAGTTTAATATAATCCCCAGGTAATGTCCAGAGGATTTAAAAAAAATATTTAATTTAAAAGCTTAAATGAACTGCTGGTGGAATTGGTGATATAACACAATCACTGTTTCTTTTACAAATTCATGTCACAGTACTAAGTGAAGGTGCCCATGCTGGACAAAGAGGGAAGGAGTGACTCAATGTTGCCATTTGTTATTTATAGCTTAATAGCACTGCATTGTTTTGATTTTGTAGTTGAAGATATAGCCCCCTACCACAAACTGTCTAGCTTTTGTGTTAGAAGATCTTGGAAGGCACAACATAATTTTCAACTTTCAAGGCTATTCAGCTAACTGATCTTTTATCTACAAAGCAACTACTGGGTAATCATTTGTGATACTCAGTAACTCAAAATTAAAAATAATGTTTCAGCACAACCGATAATAGTCAACAGTAGCTCATAATGGAGAAATGTGTAGATGTGAAATAACAAGGGAACAACATTTACTCTCGTCTAATTAACAGAGACGATTTCAGAGAAGAAATCCATGCTGCGCACATGCTACAAAATGCAGGAATGAAAGGAAAAGGTAGAAATTTTATATCATTGAATTTCTAACATTGACTTTCACAAAGCTGCTTTTTTTCTGCTTCTAACCTGACCTTTTCCCTGATGGTTTGTCTATAACTTAATATAACTCTAATTCTTTTGAAATAATGTTCACAGTTAGCATAATTGGTGTTATATAGTTCTAAAGTACATTATGGAATATTCTGTCACTAGACACTAAATTGAAAATTTAAAGAAAATGATAGAAATAGCTGTAAGGAAAAATGTACCCTTTTAAATCTAATTTGCTATGCACCACAGTAGGGAAATGGATGCAATGGAAGCCCTTTTATTGAGCTCCCATGTCCAAAAGGTATTTAGGTAGCAAAGGATGTTAAGCAGACCCCCTGCACTCCTACTTTAAGTGAAGATAGCAGGAAATAAGGTATATAGGTTTGTGTCCTCCTGGTTTTTATTTCCTCCGGAGTACCATCTTATGCAAAGGGCACCTTAGGCTACTTAGCGGATCACAAAGGGTGCCCTAGACCCCCTCACTGTCTACATGAATAGAACGATCTAAAGGGATGGCAGAAACCATACAGTGAGTTAAATCCTTCAGGTGGGTCTTTTCAAATTCCAATAGTGAAGAGTAACTGGAGAATTGGTACGGATTTCACTAGGCCTCAGCAGGTTTGAGATCAAAAGCTCGTATTTAAATAAAAAACCCTGTTGGGAAATCTTAAAACCTCTTTGTAATGTAACTTTAAAAAGTTAATACAAAGACCCCTTCCACTGAAGCCAGTAACAGCATGAACAAAGAGTATATCAGAAGTGATTCCATTAAGGACAGGCTGACAGAAACACTCATTTATTTTAAAGAGCAACCCAGATATATTCTGCACATTCTTTGTATAGATAATGTGTGGTAATTTACAAAGACACTTACATACAAAGACTGCAAGTGGTGTTTGATGCTGAGGCCATGCATGCAAACAAAACCATGCTCATCTCTCAGTTTAGTAAATGTGCCTAGTTCTGTTTCTAATTGTCTGTAGATATCTAGGTGAGAAAACTGTGCCGTTCATTTAATGTCCTTATGATAGCAACCCTGTATTTATGTGATTGTGCCTTTAGATATAGTTCATGGAGCTTCTAATTAAAAGCATGAAAGTTAATCAGCAAAAAAAAACCACAACTTTAAAGACATGATACAATGTGTGTACATGCACACGCATGTATTAAAATGTCAATTACATTTTCTGTTCACTGTTGCCATTTCTGATTTGTTATATTCTTTATATTACTGTCCAGTATTTCTTCAATATGTTATATTCTAGAATTTTTCAGGATTGACTGACAAGCCATAGGAAAGGGGTGTGTGTGTGTGTGTGTGTGTGTGAAAGAGAGAGAGAGAGAGAGAGAGAGAGAGAGAGAGAGAATGTGTGCGCATGTGTGTGTGATATGTCCTGAAAATCACAGCTGAGTGAACTCCTAAATTCAACCTGACATAAAACATTTTTCAACCCAATTAATTAAAAACGATGGGTGCTCATCAGTCAGCTGGCACAGCTTTTTCCTCCATCCTTGTGCCAACGTGTTAGTTGTGCAGTCTGCTTTTAAAAAAATAAATAATAAAACTAAAAATCTGGGACTGAGATTTTGATATTGATTATTAACAGATAACTGACCTGCTTCTGAGCTGCTCAGATAAATTTAACTCATTGAGCTCTGGTGCCTGACATGAATGTGGATGACTTTCCTCTTGTACTCGGCCACAACCCTGTGTGCATTTGCAGGTACTTAAGTCCTACGAAAATAAATTGACTTTAAGCCTGCACAACAACATGCTGAACTGGAGTCATCAATGGGAAGTAAGTTCCATTTCATTTCATTTCCATTCATTTATCTGGCCACAGTCCAGAGAAAGTTAATTGTGCTTGAGTCCCATTGAAATCAATGGGACTAGTCAGCCACAACTAACTTAAGACTCATCCATTTCAAAGAGTCCTAAGCACAATTAACTGTCTCAGGATCTGGGCCAAGGTATTTAGGATGGAGGTGCCCAATATGAATAGTCACACATGCTGATATATTTGAGTATGTGATTCTACTCTATGCTAAAAGATTCAGGTGGATTCTGAATCCTTTAAAAGCAAGGGCAATGTTTGATTTTTAATTGTAACTGTAATGTAATTTATTTGGCATCAACCTCTTTTTGTTTTTTTTATATACATAAAGTTACACACACAGAAATAAGATTCATGAAATATCAAGATATGAAAACTGCTCAATACTACTAACAGAACAAAAATCTCTCCCCCTCTCTCCCTCCATTATAACCCCAGAAACCCAAGCAAAATATCTGCTTCCAGAAAATGCCCAGGCTGGCATGTTGGCACATCTCCAAGGGAAGCCACTAAGAATGTCTTTCCTTTCTACATGCCCTTGTTGTCTGAACCTGGCACACAGACAGGAGAGTCAAGGCAGCATTCTTTGTCAGTTCTAGAGATGTAGTGTATAGAGGAAGCGTATTCATTATGTACTCTGAGCTTAATTCATTTCAAAAATGCATGGAATTTACATGTACAATCAGCAAAAGGACAGTTTGCGTACTTGTAACTAAAGTGTTTCTAGCTGTTATCAGTGCAAACACATGAAGTGACATTTTGCGTGTGCACAGAACCAGACTTCCAGAGCCTTTTGGGTTTTCTTCCCCTGTCCTTGAGTGAGGAAATCCCATGTAAAGCTGTGTGCCTTGAGCATTGGTACAACACCCTATCTCTCAGTTTTTTTGTGGTCCAACTCTTGTTCAAATATGATTTAAACAGCCACGTTTGAACACAGCTCCAGTTGTGTGAACACCTGCAGAGAGGATGGTCAGATGACATCTTGATGAACTATAGTTACTACTGTGAAGCAAAACCTCCATTCACTGAGAGGTCTGACACGTCTTTGCTGTAGTGTTACTTCTTAAAATTGAGCCTGCTTACCGTATGAGGAGGCACGGTTGGCTAACCTACTAACACTTTTGGTTCTCTCTTTTAAAAAATGTAAATACTGCTAACAAGAATATTTACAACAAATGCTAAAACTGAGGCAAAATTTGATTATCTGACAATAAGGGATGAAGGGACACAAGGAAGCATTCATCACAGTGCTACTTTAGCTGCAACTGATAAGGAACTGGGAAGTGGGCATTGCACCCATGCTCAAAGGTTTTCCCACTTGAGTACAGCGGAGAACCCTCAACAAAGTTCTGGAGGTTTCCAATGTCAGCTCTGCAAGCACACAGAACTCCACTATGTATGACTGCACAAAGACCATGAAGAAGAATTAGATTATTTTAGATCTGACATGCTCTGAAGTGGCTAAGATTAAGTTGGAGCAGCTATGCTACTATAAGTAAGGTAGCAAAATGTCATGTTGTAGAGGAGTATTTTTCTCCCTGAAGAGTTGTCTGTGCATCTCAAACATGTTCAGAACTGTTTATATTTGACCAACTGGCAATGCATGGGTGGTGAACCTTATCTTCAGACAAAACAAGTCTGCAGTACCTAAAGTCATAAATTACCATGACTTGGGTCCAACAAAACAAGGTGTAGCTATTTTTGGAAATCAACATTTTAAAAATCCCATTCTTGCCCTTGAGGCATGAGAGGCATAATCAAAATAAACAAATGTTTATACTTCAAATGTCTCCAGACACCAAACCTCCAGAAAAATAGGCTAAGCCACATTGTAGCATGCACATTTTAAATATGTTTTTGTTATATTTTTCATTTCTACCTATATGTTATTATTATGCTGCCATCAACCACCCATTGTCATCAGATTTAAAAGGATGTCATTGCTTCTACTGCAGATAAAAGTGTGATCTCCCCAGAACACCGGAGCTTGATTTACTTCTACTTTGATGTCTGAACGCAATCTTAGTGGATGCACACATTTACTTTTATTTCTTTTCCAGTTCGCCTCCTAACAATGCTGGTCCTGGAATTATTAGGCATGCAAGAGCTTCACAAATCAGGGGGCCATTAAAGTCCTATTTGTATATCTAAATCAAATTGCCTTTACCCTCTCCTAAAATGCAACCAACTTTTAACAGCATCACCCGTGGATACAAAGGGGAGAACGCGAATATCCAAATAAAACTATTAAATTAGGCTGAGTGTAATTATCCGAACTGGAATTGGGCCAGAACACTTAGGCAAATACTCCTTTCGCAAGACAAGCCCTTGGAGGTACAATAACCCCAGGAGAAAAACACGACTGAACAACAACATATTTGAAGAGAGAAAGGGAGTCTTCAACAGCAGCACCATTCTCTTGTCATGTATCTTATATTAAGGTTGTGAGCTATTCAAAACAAAGGACTACTCTCTAATGCGGCTTTTTTTTCTTCCTACACCAGGGCTCCTAAATACTATCTCAGCACACCAGACAGCAACACGGTATTGGGTTAAAGTTTTCCCAAGACTTCGTAGAACGACACCCCTCACCACAGCGTACTTTTGGCAGAATGTGCCATTCAAACAACTTTGGCAGATCCCTTGCACACAGCTTGTCTGATCAGAAAAGATCAGGATACAGCAGAGTGTGTCTACCAAATTAATGATTTCTAAGCAATAAGGTGCAGCACAATGTATTCACACTTGAGCTTGATCTTGAAAAGAAGCCCAGCTTGCAAGGGTGCTGACCCTCAGTAGTCTTGGATGCCTGATGACAACATGACAGCTGAAGATGGCAGTGTGACAGGCTATTGTATTCCTCAGAAGCTGAAGGCAGCATTGCATACTGCAATTGCTGAGGTGCGTGCTAAGACTGGTTTCGGACCTTCTCTGAACTGGCTAATGCCTACTACGTATTTCTGTATCGCACCATCAGCATCTGCGGTGCCTTTCAGGATCGTGCGTGTAAGAAGACAAGCCTCCTATCCACAAAGAGTTTACAATCAATGTCAGGGGAAGCTACCAAGGGTAGTGAAGTGAAAAACAAGGTAACAAACCATGGCAAGAAGGGTGGAAAGTGATGAATGGAAGCAGGTGCATTTACACAGTGCAGCAGCAGTTCCCAAACTCCTTGTAGTCATGGCACTCTGATTTTATGGCAGTCTCTTCTTCCTGGCTCTCCCAGGCATGGCCATCTTGGATCTCGTGCCATTCTTGCAGGATCCAAAATGGTTGCCCATGACAGCCAGGAAGATCACAGCACCTGGGAGCACCAGAAAGAAGAGGGCACTGGACACGTTCCATGGCCCCTCTGTGAGTTTGCCATGGAAACCTCAGGCACTGCGGCACATAATTTGGGAACTACTGAAGTACAGAAGGTAACCCTCAGAAATTTCAGTGGCTTCTTCCACGAGTGTCTCCTTTGGCAACGAATTCAAAAACAACAAGAAAGGATCTCTTCACTCAATGGAGAATTAATTCATGGAACTCACTGAGTCAAGATGCGGTGATGGATGCTGCCTTCAAGGGCCTTCAGAAGTGATTCAACAAATTCAAGTTGGAGCAGAGGTTTATTAACAGTTAGCTGAGACAACTATATAGTACCTTCTGCTTCAGAGGCAGTATTCTGGGGAATACTGGGAGATTGTCGTTGCTTTCCTACCCTGCTTGTGGCTTCCTGAAGGCATCCACTTTGCTGCTGTGGAGAACAGGATGCTGGACCAGATGGACCTTTGGTCTGATCCAGCTGGGCCCTTCTTATACATGCTGACAACTTGCATGAACCATTATCTGTGCATGTTAGCTAGCTCAGATAATATATGAACCACCAGGAATAGGAAACAGGCAAAACCTTACCTGACTGATGCCATTGATCAATGTGTTGGTGCACGTAAAAACTCTATAGACTCCATGTTTGGTAAGAAATAGATACTAAGAACATAAGAACATAAGAAAAGCCCAGCTGAATCAGAACAAAAGATCATTTAGTTCAGCCTCCTGTATCTCACAGTGATCCACCAGATGTCTCAGGGAGCATACAAAACAGGAGACCTGCATCCTGGTGTCCTGAATACATCGTGCTGCATCCTGGTGTCACATACTGTAGCTATGATAGAGCTTCAAATGGACTAAACACAGTTTCTACCACAAGTAACATGATGACACATTCCATCTACGTTTTGCTATTAGCAAGCGAGTCTCTGAGGTCAATTCAGAATCTTTGAGTATGAATTCATCATTCCTAAAGATGAGAATGTTTCCCCAACCAAAACTGCAGACGAACACTTCCTGTACTTTAACAAACATGCACATTTTTAATATCCGTTATTTTTCCCTCAATAGCAAGAGAATTGTTTAGAATCTATACCATCTGAAGCTTCAGTTACTATAAACACTAAAATCTCAAAAAGGACATAGTGGAAATGGAAAAGGTGCAAAAGAGAACAACTAAGACGATTACGGGGCTGGGGCACCTTCCTTATGAGGAAAGGCTACAGCGTTTGGGCCTCTTCAGCCTAGAAAAGAGACGCCTGAGGGGGGACATGATTGAGACATACAAAATTATGCAGGGGAAGGATAAAGTGGATAGAGAGATGCTCTTTACACTCTCACATAACACCAGAACCAGGGGACATCCACTAAAATTGAGTGTTGGGAGGGTTAGGACAGACAAAAGAAAATATTTCTTTACTCAGTGTGTGGTCGGTCTGTGGAACTCCTTGCCGCAGGATGTGGTGATGGCATCTGGCCTGGATGCCTTTAAAAGGGGATTGGAGAAGTTTCTGGAGGAAAAATCCATTATGGGTTACAAGCCATGATGTGTATGTGCAACCTCCTGATTTTAGAAATGGGCTATGTCAGAATGCCAGATGCAAGGGAGGGCACCAGGATTCAGGTCTCTTGTTATCTGGTGTGCTCCCCGGGGCATTTGGTGGGCTGCTGAGAGATACAGGAAGCTGGACTAGATGGGCCTATGGCCTGATCCAGTGGGGCTGTTCTTATGTTCTTATGATCCCTTTAAATGGTGGTGGAGGGGGATTTCTTGCTGGTCCTACAAACTCTTACTTTTAATGTGTGTGAGTTGTTTTTTCTTTTTTAAAAAAGATAACCAGAAAGGAGAAAAAGCAGAAAGAATAGAACAACAGGATCTCAACAGGTCTGTATGGAATTCATGCAACAACTTATTTATTAATGCATGTGTAGCTATCATTTTATTCCATTCCCCAAAGGTGGCACTTAAAGGAGCAGAATGCTGGCTGATTGACAGCAGCCATAATTCCATACAATGAGACTGTATCATATTGTTTGATGTGATATGATATTCATCACTGGTAACTGATCAAACATACTGCTGCATCAAACAGTATTACAATAGCATCATATTGCATGTGCCTGCTGCCAGGACTATTCATTCTGTTGCACACTAGACAGGTCTTTTCATACAGTGATGCACCAACTCTGTTCATGGTGTTGTTTTTTTTTCCTTCCCAAAGAATTGAGCCATGTGCAACGTGTCAGCAGTCAGAGCACAAATCTTAAAGAGTTGAGTGGCAGGTTTTCCACACACTGTAAGAAGAACAGCTTTACTGATGCACAGAATTTCACATGAAACTACTGAAATCAGAAAGCCTAATTCAAAAATAAAAAATTCTCAACAAGAATATTGGAATGCAACCTGTGGACAGACACATGTATTTACAGAAGTTAGAGCAGTTTGTTTCTTGCTACAGAGTGTTTTCCCCTCTGGTTATTAAACAGTATCGTATTTCAGAATGCTTCTGTCTTTTAAAAAAAATTTCTTTAATTGAGATGTTTAACCACTTAAAGTTTAACTTGTTTTAAGAAATCAGTCTAGGTTTGTTTTTAATTTGAAACATGGCTCTGGGCAAAGGCAGGGAAAGGCACATAAGAACATAAGAACAGCCCCACTGGATCAGGCCACAGGCCCATCTAGTCCAGCTTCCTGTATCTCACAGCGGCCCACCAAATGCCCCAGGGAGCACACCAGATAACAAGAGACCTCATCCTGGTGCCCTCCCTTGAATCTGGCATTCTGACATAACCCATTTCTAAAATCAGGAGGTTCCGCATACACATCATGGCTTGTACCCCATAATGGATTTTTCCTCCAGAAACTTGTCCAATCCCTTTTTAAAGGCGTCTAGGCTAGACGCCAGCACCACATCCTGTGGCAAGGAGTTCCACAGACCGACCACACGCTGAGTAAAGAAATATTTTCTTCTGTCTGTCCTTACCCGCCCAACACTCAATTTTAGTGGATGTCCCCTGGTTCTGGTGTTATGTGAGAGTGTAAAGAGCATCTCCCTATCCACTCTGTCCATCCCCTGCATAATTTTGTATGTCTCAATCATGTCCCCCCTCAGGCGTCTCTTTTCTAGGCTGAAGAGGCCCAAACGCTGTAGCCTTTCCTCATAAGGAAGGTGCTGGTACACATGCCAGCAGCTCCCAGATGCCCTGCCAGAACAGGTAAGGTGGCAGCAGGGATGGCTTAGGGGAAGACTGGACTGAACCGGGACGGGCAGGGGAGGATCTCAGTGGTAGCAATGCATACCAAGGTCCTATCCCCCTTTACCCAGCCTCCCAAACTCCCTGAGACTCCCCAGACTTACATCAGTTAAATAGCTGGCATAGGTCCAAAGAGGCTCAGTAGCCACTCAGGCTAGTGGGGGATAGGATTGGGCTGTCTAAAGGTTAGATACCTCTGAATACCAGTTTCCGTGGAGGAATGGTCGGAGAGAAATACGTCTCTCTCTCCTGCTTGTGGGCTTCCAAAGACAGCTGATGGGCCATTGCTAGAAGCCCCTAGAAATACCCAAAAATGACACATCCAATTTTCCGCAAAAACCAGAAGTGCTGTTTTTTGGCATTTCAAAGGGTTTAGAAAGCCTTCTGCGGCCAATCTCCCTGGCCCTTAAAGGGCCTTTTAAGGCCTCAAAAATGGACCCATTTCTGGCCTGAGAGGAAATGATGCCAGGGGAAGGATTGTGGCGCCATGGCCTGCGGGATGCTGCCTGGGGCGTTTGTCCCCCTGAACCCCCAGGTATTCCAGTGAAATTCAAGGCTCCTTGTTGATTTTCACATTTATATTTCCCCCAGTTAGTCTAACAGTCCAATCCTACACAGGCTGCCACACCGCTGTACGGCAGCACTGAAACAGCCACTTCTTGACCATTCTGTATATGTGTTAAGCCTGCTGATAAAGGCAATAACATTTCTTCAGCTTGGAGACTTGCTACTGTCTGTGCCTGAGCATTTTTCCAAAAGTTCTGCAGGATATTTTTGCAGAGGCTTGCTGGGATTAAGATGAAGAACCCTGGATAATAACCAGAGGGGTGTTCATGTCCCCACTTTGGTGGCCTTCCTATTATATTTTTTTAGACATCTGATTTTTAGAATTTATTTTTATCTGTCTTCTTACCCTGAGACTCTATGAACAACAGATCCAAACAACAATAGAAATTGTATTTAATAAGCCAGCCATCCTCTGGTGCAAAAGCCATCCTCTGGTGCAGCATCCTTTTGTCCCCCAGCATCCAGGGGACAAAAGGAGCTAGATGACACCTGGTTGGTCCAGGTGGATGGCTCTGACTGTTGCATGAAGTAAGGGGATTTCCTGTGTGAACTAAGGCAGGAGCTTGGCATGCAGGAGGTCAAAGTATTTAGGAGCTTGTCTGGGGCTAAAAATGGACATTGCATAGAATAGAACAGAGGGAGAAAAGTGCTTTGGATTACAGTGTATTTGTATAACTTGGGAGGGGAAAGGAATTCCATCTTGGGGTCAGTGCCAGTTGTTGCTTGCCACCTTTTCACAGGACAAATTTGTTAAGGTAAAAGTAAAATTCTATAATGTACCACAAGAATTAGAATAATTCTTCTGTCCTCAGAGGGGGACTCTGAAAAGGCGACTTGTAGCCAAATCCTATCCATGCTTATGCAGAAAGCACTCCTGTTGACTTCTGTGGGGCTTACTCAGAGTAGACATGCGTGCAAATGCAGCATCCACTTACTACCTTTCTAAAATATCAAAAATATCTGTGATGGTCAGTCATGTGAATGTCTACCCTGTGATTTTTTTTAAGCCCTAGCAGTTGTGGGAAGATGCTGTCCATATCAAAAGTTTACTTTTGTGTGCTTATTGCTTTGTGGGCTGTTTACCACAAGAATTCCCTCCAAGCTGCTTTTCACCCTGCAAACAAAAAGGTAGTGTTGCAGTGTTGCAGGTTGCAGTGGAACAGCAGCAGTGAGAGGAAAATGCTTCATCCTTCCTCCACCCTGGAATCACCCTGGTTCCCCCACTTTGGAACCATTATTCTCCCAGCTGACTTGCCACATCAGGGGTTCCAGACCTATGTTTTATGGGAAGTGCCAGAACGGACATAAGAACATAAGAACAGCCCCACTGGATCAGGCCATAGGCCCATCTAGTCCAGCTTCCTGTATCTCACAGTGGCCCACCAAATGCCCCAGGGAGCACACCAGATAACAAGAGACCTCATCCTGGTGCCCTCCCTTGCATCCGACATAGCCCATTTCTAAAATCAGGAGGTTGCGCATACACATCATGGCTTGTACCCCGTAATGGATTTTTCCTCCAGAAACTTGTCCAATCCCCTTTTAAAGGTGTCTAGGGTAGACGCCAGCACCACATCCTGTGGCAAGGAGTTCCACAGACCGACCACACGCTGAGTAAAGAAATATTTTCTTTTGTCTGTCCTAACCCTCCCAACACTCAATTTTAGTGGATGTCCCCTGGTTCTGGTATTATGTGAGAGTGTAAAGAGCATCTCCCTATCCACTCTGTCCATCCCCTGCATAATTTTGTATGTCTCAATCATGTCTCCCCTCAGGCGTCTCTTTTCTAGGCTGAAGAGGCTCAAACGCCGTAGCCTTTCCTCATAAGGAAGGTGCCCCAGCCCCATAATCATCTTAGTCGCTCTCTTTTGCACTTTTCCATTTCCACTATGTCTTTTTTGAGATGCGGCGACCAGAACTGGACACAATACTCCAGGTGTGGCCTTACCATAGATTTGTACAACGGTGTATTTGTATGACACAACGGACACATTTAGGCAAGCCCATGCACTTTAGTAAAGTCTTCAGGTAACAAATGTTAATAAGTGGATTCGTTGGTTCAAATCTTCTCAGCAAATAGCACTGGTGCAAAATATTCCTTGGTCACGTCTCCAGTATGCAGTGTCAGGAAGAGCCATGAATGTCCCAAAAACTATGACGCTCAGTGACAAAGAAGACCACATTCTATCCGTGGATGGTAGTTGTTCTTCGCTTACCCAGACGACGGGGCCTGCCAAAAAACAAACCAAACAAACATCAGTGTAACATGGATTCCAGTCTTTTCTCTCATGTCACCCTAGAAAGAAAATGAGGCAACATTTAGGCTGGATTTGATCAACAGAAAAGGAAGGACTGGATGTCATAATCACCTCAATCCTACTTCAGGGCAGCCACATTGGTAACAAAGAAAGGTCAACAGGGGATGTACGAGTGGCTTATACATCCACTTTTGGCACATGTGAAGAGGCAGGTCATGCATCTTCCTTGAGGTGAGATATGTAAGTGCTGCTTGTACCTAGAACTTATGAAATTACCTTATACCTAGTGAGGCTATTGGTCCATCCAGCTTAGTACTATCTACTGATAGTGACTGTCAGTTTCAGAGAGGAATTTTTTCCTGCCCTAACTGGAGATATCAGGAATTGAACCAGTGACCTCAGCATGCAAAGCATGTGCTCTTCCACTAAGCTGCAGTATCTCCTCCTAACGTATATTGAGGAGGTTCCCACTAGGGCTCGAACTCAGAACTTTCTGCATTTAAAACAGCTGTGATAATCACTACACTAAGGAACACGCGCACCTTTTTGCAGAAGAGTTTCAGATGCTTGTAGAGGTCACACACGTCTCCTCACTGGATAGATGCACATGTTTCTGCATCACATGTTTATGCCAGAAGCATGAAGAGAGGGTGGCAAGTAACTTACATGTTCATAGTAGATGCTTCCTTGTAAGCTGCAATTGGCCTAAGTTCATATTTCTTCATCATCTTGTCCTTGGTGCTTCATATAATTCTATAGGTGGGACTTCTTTATCAGTGGGTTTGGGACCTCACTATAGGTCCTGAACTTGCAGATCTGTCTCACCTGTTGTCCTCCAATCATGACTGAAGCTATGCTCCAGTTGTATTCGAAGCTATGTATCCAGCTATGCCTCCCTGAACCTCAAAAGACCAAAAATAGGCATTTTTGGACTGAAGACACCTGGTCTCCTTGGCACCTGAAAACACTTGGTCTCAGAAGGTTCTCCAAATGTGATTGGAGCAGAGCTCCAGTTGTGATTGGAGGATAGGTGCTGCAATCCATGGATTTCATTATCCACAGATTTCAGTATCTGCAGGGGGTCTGGGAAAAAATCCCTTGTGGATACTTAGGCACCACCAGTACACTTCTCAGGACTGTGTAATTCTTTTATCTATTAGATAAGTGAGGGAATGGAAGTGTGTAGTCAAGCTGAAATGCAGAAAAATGGGTTGATAATATGGGTAATGTGAGAGCACCTTCGAGGCTCATGTTTACACCTCTGTAGGACCAGACAGAGCTCTCTTGTGTCACCTGACCCTTGCTCAGCTGGTTGCACCTTCGGTATGCACTGTGGGCAGTTCTAAAGTGGAGCAAACAATGAGTGAGCAACTCTTCTCTCTGGTAAGTTACAATACTGTAGTTCAAAGACTAAGATGTTGCCAAAGTAGTTTAAGACTCCAGGCACCTTACAGAAGGTCAAACTTGGTGTGGATTTACACAATGTTTTCAACTCAAAGTAGCCCCAGAGAAAGCCTAGCTTCTGTTGCTTGTCGTCTTCCTCTTTCTTTCCCCCTGACCCCAACTCTGATGTCCTGGGAAGGGTAGTCATTAAAATTAGAAATTCTCAAAGGACAAAAAGGGGGAAAGTAAAGCTGTTAGGGTACAACATTAGCCCAGGATGACTGAAGGTGCCTATGGACCCAATCCTATCCCCTGCCAACAGCACAGGGGCATCTATGCCAGAAAGGCAAATACTGCATTGTGTTGGGAGGGGGTGATCAGACAGCCTGCAGGAGGTTATTTTGTACTATCACCTGGTAAACTGCCCTGTCTTAAATGGGTCTCCTAGGACATAAGCCACATATTTTGGTGGCTTATGTCCAAGGAAAGGGGTGGAGAGGTTTCCAATGGAGGTGATAAGATGCTGTGGGTGCCACTGCCACCAAATCCACCCCTTCCCATCTTGTCCCCGCCTCACCCAGAAACATCCCACTCCTCCCACTCCCTTCCTGCCCACAGCCCACCTCTATTGCTGACTTACTGGCGCAAGGGGCTCCAGGGATGCTTCTGCCAAACAGCTGGGGCCATTCACCATTTCTGACAGCTGACATGATCATGTGCTATACAGAATTACCCTTTGTGAACCCATAAGTCTGGCAGTACAGCCCAATGATAGGATTGGGCTGTTGGTATGATTCTATAGGCTAAATTGAGCCTGGTGACTTTTTTCCATTCCTTCAGTAGCCATCCTAAATGTTGTTTAGCAGCTGCAGGCCAAAAGCCAAATCCAGGCAAGATTTAAGTCTTGGCAATCCATACATACAACCTGCCTGGTGTGGGCTGACGCTACTATTGATGGGCAGTGATTGAATACACCCATTAAAGCTTTGATTTGAGACAGTTGCCCTCATTTGATCAGTTCTTAGGGAAGTTCTTTTAAAGCACTAAGGCAAAGTTTCTCCTAACTAGTAACTCCTAAGGAAGTTACAAATCATAGCCTAACAGCAGCGCACTTACATTGGCATCACTGCTTTACCATAAGGAAAAGATCCTTTCTCTGTTTGAGTCAATACATTACACAGTGGTAAAACAATGCAAACATATGCACCAGTAACCTTTCACTTCAATTATTCTTAGTCTTACATACTGTGTTCTTCATAACCTATTAATGCTGTTTGTGGAAAGGATTTGTGGTGCACCTGACTATTAGCCAAGGAGAGCTCGTTACCAATTTCCAGTGCAAGTAACTGGGAATGAGAAGATTTCCCCCCCCTTCCTATTTTTCACAGGTAGCATTCTGATCTAGGTTTCAGATCAGTTCATCACAGCAAAAGAGGAGTTAATATTCTAACTAGGCACAGTTAAATAATTCAAGATGCTGTCGTTTAAATGTAACTGCAGAAATGAAGGAGTTTTAAGGGGGAAAAGTTAAAAGAAATTTCTGCACAGTGTATGGTGCTCAGGATTAAGTGACTGCAGGAAATATCAAGAGCATTGTGATGAAATGTTTTGACTCCTGCATCTACAGATGTACCTTCTGCTAGGACCGGAATGCAACCAGTCTATCAATATGGTTTTCCACCTGTACATCTGTCCCTGGCGAGGAAGGTATGCTGTTCTGTTTCCGATTGTACCTTGAATTCTCACAGCACAGAAGACCTACTAATCACCATGCACCAAACAGAGACGCAACTGCTGATCTGCTCTTTTCTTCCTGTATACCACCTGAGTAGCAGCTATTATTCCTCCTCCTTAGGGAAGGGACCCCATATGCGACATCCACAAACCACCTCCATCACTCCAAGCATCATTAGCAATAGTAGGATAAACTGCAGCTGGGTTGCCCCCACGTAAGCACAACAAAGCCTGCCAGTAATCTGGGCATTCAGCATTCTGGGTCTCGCTAGGAAGTTTAAGCCCATTTCTCAGGGAATCTCCTGCTTTTAAAGGTGGAAAGACATCTACAAGTCTTGACATCCTAGCTAATTAACTTGGGGTTGGGAAGCAAATCTTCTTAGTGACTTAACAACAAAGGGAGTTAAGCAAGCACACCTTGTATTCAGCATGGACACCGCATGCAATTTAGAGAAGTTGTATTTGCAAAACTGCCTGCTATTTTCACAATGATTCTCAAATACCTAACAACCTTTTGGAAAAGCACTTTTGCCACTACCCATAAATCTCAGCTGTCAGCAAAACAGAACTTTTTAAGAGTAAATGGCAAAAAAGTTATTAAAATATTTGTCATTAAAACAGGGCACTTTTTTTTGCAAATCACAGTGCGATTCTTGTCTTGTTTATTCTTCCAATGAATCTTCCAATGAATTCTTCCAACTGAATTTTTCTAAGGCATAAAGATGGTATAAAAACTTTTTCACAAAAAAAGCTGAACAACTATGGAATCAGGGGTCTGAAGGAATGAAAAAAACTGCCTGATTCAATCCTGTGACACAAGTCAAAACCAGACTGTCTGCAACTCAGCAAAATTTAGGGCCACAGTCACAATCTGGGTGCGTCACAGAAAAGCCATTTGCTTCAGATTACTCAGGCCATTGCACATATGGAGACCTGAGACTGGGAGCTACTTCCCCATTGCCTTAGCTATGCTTATGATTTACAACCAGACATCATGAAAGAAGCCATGGATTGGCGCAACCCAACCCAACCCAATGTGGCAACAGCACAAAGGATGGATGATTCACTACACCCTGCAAAAACAGAATTAACTTTTTGCATGGCAACAGACGGCATAATCAACAACACTGCTGGGCTGACATCCCCCCCCCCAGCAGCCAAGTTCCATAAAATTGTAGTAGTCTGTGTGTGCCATGACTGCCGATGCTACATGTGACTTGCTGGAGCAGTCTCAATGTCTTCTGAAGAGGAGACGGACACTACAGAGTTAGGGCACAATCCTATCCAGCATAGGAGCAGTGGCTCCAGATGGCCACCACTGCATTCTATGCTGGATGTGAGCAGGCTAGAAGTCTCCTTGGGGGAAGGGGACATTTGTTCCATTATCCCTGCCTGCTCAATGGGGCTTCTCGAGTCTGTGCCAGCTAAATTGCTGGCGCAGATTGAGAAGCCCTGTGTTAGGTTTTCATGCCTGACACAGGGTTTAGGATTTGGTGGAGGAAGACTTTGCCAGTCCCAACACCTCCTGGCTCTGCCCCTCCCCCTGTTCCTCACCCTCTCCTGCCCTCTCACCCTCTCTTGCCCATGCCCTCCCTCCATTCTCCCCAAGCCCCTGCGCCACTCAGCGCTTACCTCTGCTCCACCAGTGGCTGGGTCTTTGTGGCATCAGCGGGGCAGTGCAGGCCTCCCCGCCAGCACCATTCACTTGTCAGGTGGTGCAAACATGCCTTATGGCACGTTTGTGGCACAACCACTGCGCTGGGCACTGGTGCTGCAGCACTGGCAGGAACTTCCATAGGATCGGGCTGCCCGAGTTCTTGGCTGGAAATTATAGTGATTGCTTTAACCAGTCACAGCCGCTCTGGCCAGTCACATTGACTGAGGGTCATGCACAATCTGGACCATGGACCATAATCTGGATTTTCTGAGAGAGAAGTCTGAAGGGAAACCTGTTTTCCATATCTAGCATGTACCTTGGTTGATACAAGTGCACTATTAGCCCTGGACACCACCATGGTGTGCTATTCAGAAGCCACTGTGGATATGTATCATAATCTGCTGTAAAAGTGATTAGCAAACAAGAAACCTGATAAATGTCAACTTTCTGAAAGGTTACTGTGCAGACATTTCTGAGAAACAGCATTACAGGGGATTTTTCGATGAACACCCTGCTCAAATTCCTTTCGTCAAAACTGAGAAATTATTTTTCTGAGAGCTGATTTGCATGATCAGTTTATAGGTTCATTCCCACTTCATGAATGGTCTAAGGACAATTCTGTGCTAAAATGGGTTGTGGTTCTGTGAACTGTTTGGATAGGATATTACAGGGGAATAACATTGTAAGTTGAGCTCTTTGGAGGTACCACAGAGTCTAACTGTCCAATCCTAGGCACATTTAATTTTAAAAAAAGTCTTCTTAAGTTCAATCGGACCTACTCCCAGACAAGCATATATAGGATTGCAGTGTAAATGATGTTAATAGTTAAAGAGAAAAGTACCATCCAGAATAGCTGATCTGTCTTAGCTTTGTCACACAGTCACAGCATCCATGATAGCTGCAAAGTTCATACGCAAATAACTGCCAAAGGTAATCAGATCCTTCACTTGGAGAAGATCAGTTGCAGGTAGAATAAAAATTAGATAAATTGTTTAAGAGAGAGAGAATATTCACGCACCACTAGTTAGACTTGTAATTCACGATGTCCTGAATGCATTATTTGGTTTCACTGGTCAGGATTTCAATGGTACCAAGGAACTCTGGCAGGGATCTGACAGTGATTCAATACACGACTTGTATTGCAAATAGAAAATAGAGTAGATTGACCAAGAAAGCTCTCTTCCTCTGCATTATTTTTTTTAAGTGCACATATGACGATGCATCATAGCTATAAACAGATGGTATTTGGCCTCCTTCCTATTCTCAACATTTGGAATTCCTAAACTACGAGAATTAAACAATAATATTTTATAAACATACAAGGGATTTTGCTCACTGCTTTGTTAACATAGAAATTATACAATGCTGACATTTATGTAAATTTTGAAAAGTAAACAAGGGCATGTATTTGAAATAAAGCATTTCACGCAAATCAACAGAGGGGGAAGGATGTCCTGCAGCGTACATACCTATGTACGAGAGCACCAGCAGGCCTGGCTTGGGGAAGCATAATGGGATGAAGGACAAATTGTAGCTTAGGCCGTCTGATCCTTTGTACTCTAAAGGCATGTTTTACACCTCGCTGTAAACAAGAGATAGTTAAACCATAATTGGCTAGGTGACCACCAGCATTAATTTATATGTAACCTACTATTATAGAGTTAAGCCAGCATTGGTTCCTTGGCTACAGGGGAGAAAGAGTGCTTAGATGCCTTTCTTGGGCAGGCTCTTACACTAGGATTGAGAAACCAACAACTCAGGAAAATATCCACTGTTGTATATTCTCACTGCGTACACTCTAGCCCTTAACCCTGGAGTGCTTCTGTCTTTTTAAAAAAAAAAAATTTTAAGGAAAAAAAAAATCCCGAACAGCCACTTCAATCAGCCCTCCTAGGCTTGCTGACAAACAACAATCCCTAGATTTGAATCATTGTTAGGATTTTTGAAAGGGCTAATTATCACTATTTAAAGACAGGTCTTTCCTTGAAAACTCCAGAAAGGTCAAGCCCTTTGCATGGAACACTTGCCTGCCCTCCCCTTGACCACCAGCTCTTTTTGTTTTGGTATAACTGCCCTGGACACCTCCTCAAGAGTTGGGGGTTGATTTAATGCTGAAAACACTGTCTTTGCTGGGGCTGCCTATCCTTTGCTGCAGCTAACCATGTGAAAAGGCCCTGCTAGCACTTTCAAAAAGGCAGAGAATGGAAAGACACCCACTCACAAAAAGAAATGGCCTCTTGAAGAGGGAGTCCATCATTTCAGAGTAAGGCCATGCTCCTTGCTGCACACACTGTGGAGTGATGCTCTCTGTGCAGCCATCTCCGTTTGCTACATGCAAAGATGCTGTTTTGCATGAGAGTCTACCTATGAGAGGTGCCAGGGACAAAAATCTAACTATGGGCCACACTGTCGGCCATGTTCTTATGTCTGCCTTTGGAAGCCTTTCCTCTAATCTCAGGTGCATAAGGCTTAGGGTTACCATATTCTTTTCTCACAGGGCTCATGTGTCTTTTAACAGATGCACAACAAGCAGAAATCCAGAAGTTTTCTCCAACTCATGCATCAACACAGAGATTGATGCTTCATCTGTTGCATTCATGCTTACACTCAACATTGTAAAAATAGTGTCTGGATAACATGGCCTCCTGCATGCCTCACTCACTGAAGGGAATTTGTGTGTGAACATAAGAACAACCTTGATGGATCAGGCCAAAGATCCATCTAGCCTAGCATCCTGTTTTCCAAAGTGACTCACCAACTGCCTCTGAGAAGTTAACCAGAAAGGAAGGCATAGTAGCCCTTTCCTGCCATTGGCTACCTCTCTGGCATGGAAGATAATTAAAGGACAAGTTAAGTATTTTTGTTAGAAGATCAGCCATTTCGCATTTGAGTTCCTTAGGTACTCTTGATGGATGCCATCTGGACTGAGTGATTTGTTAAAATTTAATGTGCCAATACTCTCTAGGACAGTGGTTCTCACACATTTAGTACCGGGACCCAGTTTTTAGAATGAGAATGTCAGGACCCACCAGAAGTGATGTCATGACCAGAAGTGACATCATCAAGCAGGACAATTTTTAACAATCCTAGGCTACAATCCTACCCATGCTTACCCAGGAGTAAGTCCCATTGACTGTCATTGTTAAAAGAGTATACAGAGTAGCTCGTTAAAAGTACAGGTCTGTAACATTTCCCCAAATGCAGTCACATACCATGGTAGCATCAAGTCTAATATACGTATTAAAAATAAAATATTGAAATGAATGGGAACCCACCTGAAATTGGCTCATGACCCACCTAGTGGGTCCAGACCCATAGTTTGAGAAACACTGCTCTAGAACCATGCTCTTTCCCTCTGTTTCACTTAATTCTTCAGATTCCCTCCCAGAGAAGATCAGGTCAGGCATAGGTGTCTGGCCTCCACCTTCTGTACTTAGGAGTGAATGCAAAGAATTCATTCAGGTTCTCTACAATATCTCTGCCTCTTTAACCTCCCTTTTTATTCTTTTGTTATCTACTAATCCAACTTTGGTAAGTTTTCTGCTTTTGCTATATTTAAACTAAGTTTTTATTGTTTACCTTGCCATTTTAAGCTGTGAGCTCTTTCTTTCTTTCTTTCTTTCTTTCTTTCTTTCTTTCTTTCTTTCTTTCTTTCTTTCTTTCTTTCTTTCTTTCTTTCTTTCTTTCTTTCTTTCCATCCCTTATTGTCAGCTTGCATTTCTTTGGCCAGAGATTGTGTCAGTTAAAAGTCTGCTTCTCATATAGCTATTAAAGCAACAGGAGTTCTGGTCAATAAATTAAACTGCTAGCTTAATACTGCTATTGGCAGTCAGCAGTAAAAAGACTTTCTGCATATGGTCAAAGGAACTACATTCCCTAGTGGTTGGTCTGGAATGATGAAGCGCCAGAAGACTGAGTTCTCACTAGAGCCCCCCTCCTTACTTTGTAGGATCTCTTGTTACTGTGCTTTTAAACAGTAGCTTGATCCACAGGCATTAGTAGGTGGTCTTGCTTATTTTCCAACAATGAAAAACTCCATGTGCTGATTTCAGCAGCTTGGGGCTATAAAAGGCATGGGAGCACACTGGTCCAAATCTTTTTTCTGGTCAGTTGGCAACTTTAAATGCTTAATTTAAAAAATCAGAAACAATGAACTTAAGCCATTTTGGTGATCATGCTTCTATTCTGATTTGATTCCCAGTCTCTTCCTCAGAGATGTGTGAGAGCACATGGTTCTTCCTCAGTGGTTAGGCAAAGGAATTGTACATATGTTCAGAGTTACTCTTGCCTCTATGAGTCTAAAGACATCTATTTCTTTGGCTTGTACTCAGTTTTGTCCAAAGACTGGACTCTGGCTTCACTCTTTTTTGCTATCCAGCCTGCAAAATGATCAGTATCCGGGATGTGTGTTTGGCAGCAGTGGATGGGTAGAAGAAGGTGAGTGGAACTGCTAAATAAGCAGAGCAGGATTCTCAGAGCAGGTATCAATAAAACACCATAAGAGTTCTAGCACACAGCCATATGTTTATAACTTTGGTCACCCAACAATGAACAGATTGAACAGGAAGGGCGGTCAAGCAGTATATCCAAACCCAGTTAGTTCACAAGAAACGTTTTAGAAACAGAGAGACCAAAACACTTCTGGTGTGGCTCCATTTATTAAATCAATTGCATCTGTGGAACAAGGTACTATTAATTTAATCTGCAAAGACTGCTTAACCCATTCATGTCATCACTTGATTTTAAACTCAACAGGAGTTACCCTAACCCTTGACTTTGGTGGCCTTCTTCCAGCATGTGGCCTGTGGAAAAGCTGAAAGATGCAAAAACAAACAAACAAACAAAGCCCCACCATGATTTTTTTTTTTTAACATCTCTCTTAAGGAAAAGTAAGGAAGTTTTGGACTAGTGGAAAAAAGTAAGACACACAAGTTTTTGCCAACTGCGACAACAAGAAAGAAGATCCTCCTCCACGCGCTTTTGGAATTGTTTATTAAAGATTAAAGGCAAATGAGGCCCTATCCTGCTTTTGCCATGTGTCAGTTGATAGGCACTACAAAAAGAGACAAAGCATTGAAGCAGAAAGTCCTGTCTCTGTTCCTTTGGCCTCGGCAAACGCAAAATGCATTAAGATAGCCGTTGTGGGTAGGTGGGTGCCTGGGGCTTGAGCACAGCTGCACACTTCAGTGTGTAGGAGGCCCATTTGCAACGCGTCCACGAGTGAGCGAGGAGGGGAGAGAGAGGCTAGTAAAAAAACGATCAACGGGATAGGCCACCCGATCAACGCTGAACCCAAATTGAGATGTTAGCCCCTCCCCTGCCTTCCCCCAAATCATTACTCGTCATCAACCATTTTAAGCTGGAAATTAAGTGCTTACACTGAAGCCAATTCATTAAAGCCCCCTCCTTCCTTTCTCCCCCCCATTTTATTGCTGCTTCTATTTTTCTGGCCTAATATCAGAGTGCTCGGGATCCTTCCAATGTAAAAAGCCAAGTGGATGTGAAAGCCAGAGAACATAGCTGCAAGCGACAACACGAGCTCTGCACACAGAGTGTGCTGTTCCCTTGCTTTTGTTAGCAGCCAGTCTTGCAAGCAATGATTCTGCCCTCCCCCCAATTCACCTTTGCCTCTTTTCTTGGCCAGGTAAGAGCTCCACTGGGGAGAGCACTCAAGTCCAGAGAAATAGCTTAAGAAGAGCATGGCTTTTCATGGTACACCCCTCCTTCTATTTTTTCTTCCCCCTCTGCTTGTTCTTTAATGCAACCAAAACATTTCATTTTTAAGCAGTGTGTGCTGGTAGCTAGGAAGCTGGATAGTTGTAAAAGAACAGTCAGCCCACATTCTATCTTCTTCCAAATTCTTTGTTAAAAATCCCATTTTAAAATATCAGCTGTAGCACCTTGCGAAATATTATCGTTCCTAACCTGCCAGGACAGCCAACAGGATTTTCTGGGCTTACCACAAAATTTGCACTTAGCCCTCCCCATCACTGAGCTCACTCCTTCTCTGCAGGCCTGACCCCATGTACTTTACTCTGAGTTCTTGGAGGAAGCTAAAATTACCTCATCAGCTTACCGTGAGGATAGAAATGGAGGAGAGAGATCTGTTACCCTGAGCTCCTTCGAACTCCCAAATCAGGCATATTGTACAGACCTTCCTGGTGATGTTCACAAATCCTGTTCTTTTAGTCTGAATCCAAAGAGGTTTACACAGAAGCAAGTCCCACTGAGTTTAATGGGACTTGTGAGTATGCAAGTTTAGGACTAAGGCCTCGGCCCAATCCTATCCAACTTTCCAGTGCTGGTGCAGCTGCAATGCAGCCTTGAGGAAAGGGAACAAACGCTCCCTTACCTGGAGGAGGCCCCATGATTGCACCCTCACTGCAGGATGCAATGCATGCCCCATTGGCATGGCTGCACTGGTGCTGGAAAATTGGATAGGATTTGGCTCTCAGTCTGTTCTTCCTGATGGAACACTCAAGCCACAACAACAGGCTCTCTCAACACCTTCCTCAAGGTTCTTGCTTTTATTCTAACCGCTTCAGATCATCCTGGCCTCGTTTAACCTTGGACTTCCTTCTCAACCCCCCACTCACATCCTTTTGGCCCAGCCAGCCTCTCATTCCTCACACAGCCCGCGCAGCTTGTCAGCAATAAAAGGGGGCTCTTCCAGAGTTTAATACTCCTTGTTAAAATTCCATTCCCTCCTCCTTATTATAAATGCTTTTGGATAACATTTATGCCTCCTTCAGTTGTGATGTTATTGCTCCATCTCTTCCAACCGAACCAAATGTTAAGTTAGTCTGGCTTTTTAAGCTGGAGCAATGACTTTAGGCTTGGCATGCTCCTTGCCTTGGGAATGTCTCGCCTGGCAGGAATCAGAATTTGGAAATTAAAATGCAAAGCTGGTTTGTTCAGTGACTTACTTGCATCCTCAGATGCTGCATTCTTGTTGTGAAGGGTTCTATGAGCTGCTTTGCAGATAGGGTGTGCGGTCAATGCAAGATGTTCCATCGTACGTGATTATCAGTTTCCAACAATAGCTGGCCACGTTCTCTAGGAGTGGAAGAAAATATCAGAAGTTAATACAGCATTGCTATTTATTACCCTATAATTAAGGCACTGACAGTTTTCCTATTATAAAACCTTATTTGCAAAGGTTCATAACTCAAGAAGCAAAAATTTCATTTCAAGATAATGTCTGGATTACCATGTTGAAGCATTTAAAATATTTTAGCAAAACGAATTTAATCTATCACAGCCTTGCTCTTTCTTAGCTCTTTGTTTTCTAATAATTTATTCTTTTTGTGTGTATGTGTGCATATTTTTTGCTTGAAATTGCGATGTATTTTAAAACGGCATCTTTTATAGAAACAAGTTAGGTGTCTTAACCAAATCTTAACCGAGAGCTTGCACAATGGACCAAACATTTGGGGCCAAAAAGGAAGTTTCATGTTTCACTCTAAGAAATAATGCCAATGAAAAAAACTGAATTTCAGTATTTCTGAGGAGTCTGCAGTCTTAATACCAAACAGCAATGTACCACAGAGGAACCAAGTGGGCAAACGTGAAACTGACTACACCTTTCACTGACTACACCATTCAAACCTGCAAAAAACTGTTAATACAGGTATTTGAAAAGTACTAAAGCACAAGTGGACAAATTGTCTTTCTAGAAAATATTAGCACAACACACATTCAGTTGTTGCATGAGAGCCAAGTGTTTTTGTTGGCACTGCTTTTGTAGACATACTATGTTTTCCTAGGACACCACATCAGATAACCAAGAGAGACCTTCCTCACCTGCATTTCACTTGACCACTTTTTGGGTGAAGTCAAAATCTACGTCTACTCTCCTAGTAAAGGAGTAGAGTACCTCTACTCTCCAATTTGCCTTCTATGGTATGAAGTAAAAGTTGCCCTGGTGATATAGTGGGGTGGGGTGGGGTTCAAAACCAATTACCCTTGCCTTAGATATTAGTTATCTAAGTGTTAGGACTCTGATCGGAAGAGGCCTTGCGCCCAGTAGAACAGGGTCCTTTTGATCTTACTAGCCCTGCAGTAACAGTGGCACAACTTAGAAATACTGTACCTGAAGGACAAAGGGAGGCCTCAGTTACCTTTATGTGTAACCAGCACTTCAATAGCTAATAGTATAACTCAAGATGTATGTGAGCTCCACAATGATAACCATTTAGATGATTATAGGTCGTGCCTCGTCATCCACTGGGATTTCATTCTGGAACACTGAGTGGATAAAAAAAATCAGTGGATACCAAATCAGTGGAAAAATAGCTTTAAAGACCCACTTCCAGGTTTCTTGCTCCTCCATTGTCATCCCAGAATGCACTGGTATAGATGTTATACTGCATTCAGTCACTAAATGGGGTGAATAATGGAAACTCATGGAATGAAATTATAATTATTTAACAGCGTGATGGAAGGAAATGGGATTTTGTTGCTTTTTTCCCCCTTGCTACAAGACAGTTAATGGTGGACCCCGGTATTAGTGGTGCATCAATTCAGTGGATAATGAGGCACGACCTGTAATTGCTGCAAGTCAGGGAACCATGTGCTGGTTCATGCACACGGCAGAAGTTTGTCCTTTGACATTAAGTAGACTTCTCTGGAATAGCCATCATCTGCCTTTCAGTTTGATTCAACAACTTTCTCCACTTCATCTTCCATAGATGAAGCAACAAATGAAGTACTCCCCTTGGTGTGTTGCAAAGAAAAACGTTAGAAATTTTAACTTGATTCTCCCCAAGAATCAAGAGTCTAGAGTGCAGTTGACACGTCAGATCTCTGCAGTGGAGTCACACAAATCAGAAATATGGCCTGGGGGGGGGGGGAAACAGCAGAGCGGGCAGAGGGCACTTGTGGGGGAAGGCTGGTGGGGATGGATAGATGGATGGAGGATTCAGCCCCTTGTTCCAGCCCAGTCTTGTCTGCTTTACATTGTACCAACCTGGTCACAATTTGCACAGGAGATAAAGGAGCCAGTCTTTAAAGATGCAAAGTTGAGTCAGCACCTGTAGTTGTATCCTCAGAGACCCATAGAGAAAGTGAGAGCCATGGGCAGAAGTCAGGGAAGGGAAGAACTCATTGGAGGAAAGCCAAATACAACTAACTGTAATCAGATTTTGAGCATTCTGTTGACATTGCAGCTTTTACAACCCCAAAGCCAAGACTCTGACCCCATCCATGCTGGCTAGAATGTCAGGCTTTATACGAACAACTTACCATGGGCTGGAACTGATGCTTGCTTGCTCTTTCTTGAGACCACCTTCAAGTTGTGTGAGAAACGGCAAGCACCTTAATCGCCACAAGGTTTTGTTAACTCTGTAAGCAGGGTGTGTGCGTGGGAAAGATGGGAGGCATCACTCATTTCTTTTCCCCCCACTTGGAGTTGTTAATGGTAGTTAAAGCACAATGCTGGTAAAATCCTTTCAATTCTTAACATTTAATACTAACTGAAGAACCAACATGGTTACTAAACAGTTAAACATTAGAACCTCTGTTATGGGCTAGATTTTCACCCTTAGACTTTTCTTTCTTCCTCCTTTTAGTTGCTAACTGAGTTGTGTTCTGCCATCCAGCAAAGAAACATGCTCATTTGATTGCAAATAAACAGTGAGTACATTATTTCTTCTGGAACACAAGGCCATATACAGAATGTGTTTGGTGAGCTGAAAAAGGATGGAGTTCTTCAGTTCCTTTCCTAGTCACACTTCCTACCATGTCCCCATCCTGTACATCATGGAGATTATTTGTATAGGAGAAGCCAGGGTCAGGCCTAGTCTTAATTTTGAAGGCTAGGTCTGCCCCCTTTATAGTTTCCACAAACTGAGTACTGCCTCTGTGCCCCAAGAAAAAGTTAAGGAAAATACCCACACACCCAGATGTTGTATTTAGTATCAAGAAACAATATAAGTCCTTTTCAGGTATTCACTCCCTGTGGAGAGCCTCGTGTGAAGGGCTTTATAAGGAATGCATGTGGAAGCGCTGTCCTTTGATCACCATTTGTCTGCAGAGAGATGGTAGAGCAGATGCCTGAATAAGGCAATGAGCCATATGAGCCTGGAGCCTTTTTTGAGAAGAGAAGCATTACAATATACTTGTATTTCTCCCTCTCTTATTTTCAGAAACAGGATGGAGGACACTGACTCCCTGTTCCCCACTGGGTCCCTGTCAGTACTGGTCTGACTAGCCAACATCAAGGATGCAGTGTGGAGTCTGGTCAACACATGCAGCAGAATGAAGTGGGAATGAATTCATTGACATCTGAAGTGATATTATGGATTGCGTCTCTTTGGGGATGTGTGACATTTCTCATTGCTTCCTTATATAAAAAAGCTCCTACTAATAGTAACTAGCACAACAGGGAATTAGCTGGACTAGACCTATTTTCCTTGATATGCATTTTCTACTTGGATACCATTGTTTTTAACAGAGAGTATTCAAAACTGGTGCTCCTACCATTCAACCTCCTCATACTTCCTCCTTGGTTTGCTGTGTGCACATGGACCCATATTTCAAAGAGCTCCCTTTATAATCTGAGCCTCCTCTTAGGCCTGGTCTATACATGCAACCAAATGAGGTGGAAATGAAATGGTTGAAGCTTGAAGGGGGGAAAAAAATGTCAGTACCGCAGTAGACTTTTGGGAAGGGCATTTTCAAATATTCCTTGTGTAAAAAAACAAAACTACCTTGCAAATAGGGTAGGCTAGATTCCCTAGCTTCGATGTGCTAGATTTTCTTTCTCCTGTTTTATTTTTTACTTGTGGAAGAAATAAAATAAAAATGGCATACCCTCTGAATTCTGAAATGGTACAATGCACCTGGTCACCTCAAGAATCTATGACCTCATTCTGCTGCCTGCACAGA
>NC_089821.1:91104255-91124255 GCF_035046505.1 Tiliqua scincoides
ACAGCAGGACATGTGCAAACATTTACTTCAAAATGTGACACTGTCATGAGGCTAAGCACAACTTTATTTGGAGACTCTAAAGAAAAATACTCATCATTAAGTAATTATGGCAGATTCAGTGGAGTTTGATACACAGAGAGATGTGTTCTACACCCAAAGTGAAGGTTCATTTGTGACACCACCCCAAACACCTAGGACAGTGGTTCTCGAACTTTTCTGGCTCACGGTTCCCCTGATCCTTGTAGCCATTGGCCACAGCTCCCCATTACAACACCTCACCTCAGTTACCCCCAAAATGGGGATAAAGGTGTTATAATTATAAACTCGAAATCAAAAAACAGCTGCCAGCACTCTGTGGCTGCAATCCTAACCACACTTACCTGAGAGTAAGCCCCATTGAACAAAATAGGACTTACTTCTGAGTAGACCTGGCTAGGATTGTGCCTTTTGTCTTACAATAGCAGCCAACAGAGTACCCCCCCCCCCAAAAAAAAGGAGGCAGGAGGAAAAAGGGGCATGGCTGAAAAGGAATGGGTATTTTTATTTTTTTAATCAATTTTTGGAGCAAAGCCATCAAGAGTGGGTTTTTTTTCTTTTTGAAGGGGGAGGAAAAAGAGAAAGGTGAAGATCCTTGGTTAAGCTGACACAGACCCCCCAAGCCTATGTAGGTCTACTCAGCAGTAAGTCCCATTTGAGTCAATGGGGCGTACTCCCAGGAAGGTGTGGAAAGGATTGCAGCCACACAGAGCAAGATTACAACTCACCCCAAAGTAGACGGGAGGGCATGCTCACACACATACACCCGCAACATGCAGATGCCACCCCTATTCCCCCAGGCAAGATGGAGGAATGCAGGCTGGGGCATTTGGACACCCCCCCCCCACTAAGAGCAGGCTGGGCTCCCGCCTTCCGAAATGGAGGAAAGCGCTGCGCTGCTTGTACTTACTCTTCCCTCCCAGTTTGAAGCCTGCCAGGAGTGCGCCCTAAGCTGGTGAGATGCAGCACCTCTGCCAATGCCCAGTCAAGCTTCTCTCCCACCTTCCCCCACCATGTTTCACACACCCTCCCCACCTCATGCTGTCCCACCCACCTCATTCACAGTTGCAGAAAAGCAGTAAGTCAGCAGGCAGCTGAGCAGAGCAGCTACAGCCACTTCTCTCCCCAGATGCCTCACAATGCCCCTGTCAGCTAGCCACGCCTCCCTAGGGAGGTGGGACGCACAGATTGAATACCTCAGTCCTAGGAGGAAACAACATGTGATACTGATGTTTGTTCAGTGATGTGAACTGGTTATTCCTCAGTTATAACACTAAAGGAACACGGAACAGACTCTGTTCAAGATTCCTGATTAGTTTCATCCCCTGTACTGCAAATAACCTCACTGTAGAAATGCAGATATCCTTTTTTTTTTGCTTATAGAATATGATAGCTTCATAGCACACAAAAGACACTCCCCCATAGCTCTTTAATCAGCTACAGAATGCAGCTCTCAGTGTCCCCCCCTTTTTTTAAAGTTGATCTAGCAACCTATCTTTTTGACTAATCAGAGCACTGCTTATCTGCATAAAACAATTCAGACTACTCATCCATCACTAAATAAGCATCCATTCCATCAAACATATCATGGCCATTTAGGGGTCCAATCCTATCCAACTTTCCAGCACTGATGCAGCTGCAATGCAACCCCAAAGTAAGGAACAAATGTTTCCATACCTCGAAGAAGCCTGCCTTTCCAAAACAGGAAGCAGTGCATACCCCATGGGCACGCATGCACCAGCACTGGAAAATTGGATAGGATTTGGCCCCTGTTTGGCAAACTACTGAGACCCAGTGCAGGAGCTTTGGATTATTCCTGCAAGTGAGCCAAGCCACACAGTATAGCAGACATCTTACCGAGGGTGAAATTAAACATATCAGGAAACTTCCTCAATCAGATCTCTCACTGTTCTTTTACATGCTTTAAATCAGCTGTGGGGAGGGGGCAATCTGGATAGGGGCTATGGCATGGAGGGAGATAGAGAGAAAGGATTAACATCCCCTGCCACCATGGTTCCCAAATGTTTTCAACTGTTGGCTCCCTTGACTGACTGGGCCATTGGCCACAGCTCCCCATTAGGGCTACAATCCTATACATTGTATAGCGTGGCCGATTTTTCGCGAGGATTCCGCAGCTCCCCTGGCTGGTTTCTGCAGTTCCCAGAGGAGCCACGGCTCACAGTTTGGGAACCACCACCCAAAGCTGCTCTTAGGCAAGAACAGTCAGATATTCCTATTACACTTCTTTTGCCCCCTTTGGGGACATTGCAGTGGGAAAAGGTTAGCCCCTCTCTCCACTGCCATACACTTCCTGATCCAGATCTCATCTCTCTCTTCGCAGCTGCTTTTAAGCAAAGAAAAAGATATCAAGAGTTCTGATCAATAGTTCGATCTTTGGCAAGGCACCTGCCTTTCTAGCATTGCATGGCTTGGCTCATTAACAGGAGTAATCTGAAGCTCCTGCTTTGTATCCCACAATACCTCTCTATGTGTGACTCCTGTAGTTGAGTGTGACCCAGCTGAAGACCAATGAAAGACAAATCATTTTGTGCAAGCATGTAGGAAGTGGTAATCAGTCTGTGACAAATTCACACTGGCAAGAGAAAACAGTGGAAAATCACATTAATACTGCCCCCTGCTCCTTGCGCTGTCACAAATAATAGCATAAATATGACCTTTAGTAAAATCTTGGCTCAATCTGGAGAGGTTTTACTTTCAACCTCTAGGCACACGTTCTGTTACACAACCAAGTGCTCCCATTTTGGGAGGAAGAGTCAGGCAACATAGACTTACGTTGGAGACGTTAAAAAACTCTCTGTAGAATGACAGAATTAAATAGTAGGAAGGAGGTCACCAGTGCCTTCTGCAATCTACTTTTTATGTCCCTTTTGTAAAATTAAATGATTATCCCTTTCCAAAACTATTTTCTTTCTTCCTCCCCATCGTGCCATGTTCCATGGACTCAATATATATTCAATTCTTACCCTATTCCCCAATGCGTTTAGATGCCCTTTCTCAAACATTTCCAACTCATCAGCCAGTTTTAATTCCCTCCCTGCAGAATGCTGGAAGCCTGTATTCCCAATATAGTTTTGCAGTAGAAAATTTGATGCCCTTGCTTTTAATACTGAAGGTTCTACTACTCATCACGGCTGCATGTCTTCCTACTGCACCTTTGAGTGTTCTTTATGTTTCACTAAACTTTCCCTTTCATTTTTGTCTCTGTGGGCTGCAACAAGGAGCACACCAGGGAATGAAGCTTGAGGCAGCCCTCCAATTGCGCACAGCCAACCTGACGCTGCACAGCCCATTCTCTGGATCCCTAGATAGCTGGTTGAGGAATGAGAATATGGCACAAAGCAGTAGCTCTAATATTTCCTGGTTTGTGTGCTAGCCTAGCTATCATTAGGATAACACTAGGAATCCCTTCTTTTTGCAGGAATGAGTAAAGAGAATGCCTCATAAGCAGCTGACCTTCTCCTCCACAGCTACACCCTGCTATGTGGATTTGGGGGTAACTCTCCAGCTCATTCTAGATTTAGCCTCTGTCTCGTTCTGCCCTAATGGCTGAGCTGCTGTGCATCCTGCATCGGTTTACAAAGCCATATCTGATTAGTACTTCCTAGACTATGAGGTATTGGTTCTTGGGACCCGCAGGGATAGCAAGGGGAGACAATGGTAGATATCTGAAGCATTACAAGAAAAAAAATATTAGTGACTGCCTTCCTGCCTGCCTTGTTTGTTCCATGCATCCTCCAGCTACTCCAGTCCAGGAAAACATAGGAAAGGAGAAAGAAGCAGCAAGAGCAGAAATTCTTACCTGGGGGTACCCATAACCCTTGAGGGTAGGAACGAAATGATGGGGGTATGGGACCTGATCTCTGAACAATTTTAATGATAGATTATATTCTTAACTATCACCACCATCAGTTCGGATTGAGAAATTCTGTTCCTAGTGTTCCATACATAAAGTAAAACCGAGCTATTGCTATCATTCGAAATCATGCTGGTACTAATCGGCCTCATGATGATTTCAACAGTCTAGCAAAAGGGGTATAGGGATGTATTGGGCAATCCATTGGAGGTCTATAATCATAAAAAAAGTTAAGAACTCCTGAGTTAGAGAAACAGAAATACTTGAGGTTGCAGGAGCATGTTTTGCTTTATTGATATGATTACACAGGCCTACAAAATTGAGGGTCAGAAAAGTTTTTCCCAAACTTTATGGTGGTTTGATATGAATTTGGGGTGCCGATTCTAAAAATGGCATCCGTTTTGCCCTATCACATCTAGTTTTGGAGATATAGTATAGCCTCATTAGTGAATGGTTCAAGCAGCTTCCTCATGAGCTTGAACCGTTCACTAAAGAGGCTATGCCGTGTCTCCAAAACTAGACGTGATAGGGCAAAATGGATGCCATTTTTGGAATCAGCACCCCAAATATACCAAGGAATTGGTGTAACATTTAAGGAAGCAAAATGTGTGTTGGCCTGTGTTATTTGCAAAGGAATCCATAGTCTAAAACAGGGATTTCCAAACTCTGGCCCACGGGCTGGATCTAGTCTACCAGAATTCTGGGCATGGCACAGTGGTGGTGAAGCCTTACCAATTTTCACACCATGTGATTGCAGAGTCTTGCGCCAGGGAGCAGCTTCCCCAAGAAATTGGGGCACAGAGCCATCTGGGGCCATTAGCAGTAGAAGCAGCTCCCTGATGCAAGGCTCTGCAATCACATGGGGTGAAAACTAGTTGCTGTGCATGAGAATAGCAAGGCTTTATCACTGCCGTGCCCAGAATGACCATTCTACGAAATTGGATCTGGCCCATGGGCCGGAGTTTGGAGACAGCTGGTTTAAAATGTTTAGAAGCCACTATTCTGAGCTAAACTTTCCTTGCTATCTCTTTTAAACATACATATTTGAAAAACATTCTGTGAAGGGCAAAATTGCTGGAGCACACTTGCTGGAGCACACAGGTCTGGATCTGGTCAGTGCCTAGATGGAAAATTACCCGGGAAGCCTATGTAAACCACACATGAAAAAGGTAGGTTATAAATGTTATCACCAACTTTCTTTCACTTATTCTAATTTCTTATCATTACATTAGGAAGCTATCCAATCATGTAGCTGTTTTCTACCTCCAAGTAACCCTTTCCACTCAGATATGTCTCCCAAAGAACATTCACATTTCTATCATACAACCCCTGTGCATTTCAAAGGATTCTTGGGCATGGTCTAGACTGCACCATATAACACCAGGCTAAGGACCCAATCCTATCCAACTTTCCAGCGGCAGTGCAGCCCCGAGGCAAGAGAACAAAAGTTCCCTTACCTTGTGGAGGCCTCCAGAACTACCTTCCCACCAAAAGGGTAGGGTAGGGTGTATAATGTACACCCCATTGGTGTGACTACACCAGAACTGGAAAGTTGGATAGGATTTGGCCCTAAACCTAGTAAACTTCACATTGCTGTAACTGAGAGTGCATCTTAGAACAGGTCCTAAAAGTACTGCAGCTGCACATAGCTAATGAAAAGTCACTAGCAATGGGTAAGCCATTCATGTCTATTCAGAAGTAAGTTCCATTAGAGTCAGTTGGGCTTACTGCCAGGAAAGTGTGGGTAGGATTGGGCTGTGAGGGAAACTTTGCAAGTGCAAAATAGAAAACTTTCCCCTTACCAGTTCAAGCCTCTTTGTTGGTCCTTTCTAGTGGGGGGGGGGGAGGCTGCCTTCTGGGGCTTTTGTTGCACTCCGGTCCCATTGGATCAGGACCCTTCTGGTGTCCTCACATTCTTTACCTGGCCTGACCACCAGCCAAGGCATGTGTGCTTACTCGTGAGTAAACGCTACGTGAAGCTGCTTTGCTTCCCATAGGGCTCCATACACTTGCAGCTGGGGGGGAGGGACCTCCTCCTCAGGTGTTTTTGGGGTTGCATTCATTGGATCAGGACCATTCTGATGTTGGAGTCTTCTCAGTCTGCCCTTTTGGACGGAGCAAGGCAAGGTCACCTACTCGCAAGTAAACGCAGCCACGTGGCTTCCTTTCCCTTCCCATAGAGCTGAACACACTTGCAGCTGGGAGGGGAAACCTCCTTCTTGGGTGTTTTTGGGAGGCAGCACTCTTTGGATCAGGACCACTCTGACGTTGTTGGAGTCCTCTCAGCCTGCCCTTTCCGACGGACTATGGCAAGTACGCCTACTCGCGAGTAAACGCGCGATACGGCTTACTTTCACTTTCTATAGGGCTTTGTGCATTTTTTCCTTCTGGTTTTTTGGCCATAACGTTTGAAGGAAAGGAGCGATCTCAACGGGGTTTTTTGCATTGTGTGCCAGTAATTCCACATCCAACAGTGTATGGCATGACGCGGTAGCTCATAAAGGCGTGATTTTAGCATGTTACCCCCCCAGGGCGTGTCATCCCCCAAGGCACCTTACCCGGTGCAGCCCGTACCTCCTGCACCCCCTAGCGACGCCACTGCCTGAAACAGCCTGAACACCACTGACCTTGTCTAAGAAAACAATGTTACGTGTTGTCTAGCACAGCACCTTCATAGCCCAATTCTAATTAATTTCCCAACACCGATGCAGCCGTGATGTAAGGGAATAAAAATTCCCTTATCTTGAGGAAGCTTCCGTGACTGCCTTCCACTGCAAGATGCAGTGCGTGCCCCATTGGCACAGCAGCACTGGTGTTAGAAAGTTAGTCAGTGACATTATTCTGGAAAGTGGTTCCCAAACTTTTTTGCACCAGGAATCACTTTTTAAAATAATATTCTATCAGGGATCACCTAGGGAGACTAAAAAAATGTTTCACTCTGCCAGCCACCCAAGCTTCTGTTTTTATCCTTTTTACTATGGTGGGAGGCCACCTTCAGGAGTGTTTGTTGAGCTCCACGTCCATCAGATCAGGACCATTCTAGTGGCCTTGCATATCCCCTCACCTGGCCTTTGATAAGAGCTGAGGCACATTTGCCTACTCAACAAACATCTGTGGATCAGTTTCACTTTCCATAGGGCTCAGTACATTTATTTTGTCAGCTTGGGGGGCAACTTCCTGCTTGAAAGTTTATGGGGCCTACATTCATAGAATAAAGACTATTCTGGTGGTGTTGCTCACAAAGGGCAACACAATCTGGGGGGAAAAAGATGCAAAAGAAACACCAGAAACATCCAGTGGAAAAGACACCATGCTGGGTTGAAGGAGGACAGTTGCTTTCCCACTGCTAAATATGTACATTCTGTTAATATAAGAGGACACCAATTTAGAAATAATCTGAAAAGTATGTCCCAAATTAGATATATTGATCTTTTGTTCTTAAAAGTTGTCCCAGAAAATGAGACTGCCAGTCAACTTTTTTTTGTTGTTGGGTTTGGGAAATACATATATTTTGAGCCACACACAGAAGAAAGTCTGCGTGGTCTTTTGCCAATAAAAATGAATCCAATAAAAGGAATCACTTTCCCTATTTTGCTTCTCCAGTTTTAGAGAGGGGAGGATATTAACATGTGTGCTGTTAGAGAAAAGGGTGTTGCTTTTGGATTTAACTGCCACTAAACCATGCAGCACGCTTGGAGCTCTGTGTTCTGATAGACATCAACATTCAGTAATACTTGGCTCCACTTTGTAACGAACAATGCACCCAAGGCTTTACCCACAACACATGCTTTTGTGCCTTATTGCTTAAGTTGATTGCCTTTTTGTAGCAAGTATAACTCTGCCTCCCTTTTGCCTCTAACTTTCTAACTTGGCACAAGCATTGCATATAATTGACAAACTAATGCAGTAATGCATTTGACTGCTTTAGATTATATTATTAATAAGCTTGCAGCAAAAGTACAAGGAGAGAAGGTAACCCAAAACTCACATTTTATAGAGTCTGGTGTTATTTTTTTTAAAAGCAACATCAAAAAAGAACAGTGGCCCTTTTTTCTGAGGACCTAAAATGTATAAAGAATGAAACATTCATCTTTGGTTATCAAGTTTTGTGTACTGGAATATCTCTCCATTTTGAACTTTAGATAACTAATAAAAAGAAAACATGTTTTGAAGAACCAGAGGCACCAGTAGCCATTAGCCATTATATTGTTACAGGATGGCCTGGAGGGGGTATCCCTTTCAGTCCCCTCCCCACCCCCCTCCTTACCCGCTCTGGTGAGTGTCTATGGGTGCATTGGCATGCAGGAGGCTTCTATGGCCTCTCCACCAGCAGGCCCACTGCACAGGTGAGTGGAGGCTGTTTTGCAACTGCCTGTAAAGCACCCTCCACTAGCACAACACTAGTTACAGAAGCAGCGCTAGGAGGGATAGAACTGGGCTGTAAATGAAATAAAAAATCTTATTTTTAACTTTCACTATGGCTGGTTTATAAATCTAAACAAAGAACAAAATAAAAGTCTCCTAAAGACCAACTACCACTGTGTTTGAAGATGAATGCATGTATGTAGGGGTACATAGTTAAAATACTGCTCAGCTTTGCAAAATAACAACAGTCATCGTCATATCCAGTCCTAAATGTGGGCTTGATGACCTAACTTAGGATGCATGCAGTAATGTTTCAGTCAGATATGATAACCTGGAAGAGCCCGGCTCAAATCCTTACTCAGTCATGGACCTTGCTGGGTGACCTTGGGCCAGTCACTATCTCTCTGCCTGCCTACCTCTCAGGGTTGTTGTGAGGGCAAAAGGAGGGGAGGAACCAAGTGAACCACTCTGTGCTCCTTGGAGGGAGTTATAAATATGTGAAAAATAAAAAATAAAATATGTACAGTGAAACCCACTATAGCTTTTGAGTGGTGGGGGGAGTGAAAATTGTGGAAACTTTATATTCTTTATGGAATCTTTGGAAAAACATCTGCTGTGCTAGTGGACTCTGGGCCAAACTAGACATGACATTAATCACGTCATTTGGCTCTTTGTGGTGTTTCTGTGGGTTTTTTGTGTGTGTGCCAATCGCAGCTTCCCTCCCAAAGCAAATAGAAGCTGTGGAGCTCCACAACCCAGATCTTAACCACAGCAAAGGCAAAGGGTTAAAGGCTCCCATTATGGTTCCAATCCTGTTTGGGTCCTCGCGTGCTGTTATTTAGCAAACAAAAATCAAACACGCAGAGCCAAACAGTGTGATTGAAGCCACATCAAGTTTGGCCAGGCTTCACCATCAGCAGGGATGTGCTTTTAGAAATCCTAGAAGGAATATAGCCTTTCCACACCCTTTCCTCCCCCTCCAAAGAGAGTCCTAGTGGATTGTGCCCTACATACAGGTACCTATGTACAGTGGTGCCTCGCAAGACGAATGCCTCACGCAACGGAAAACTCGCAAGACGAAAGCGTTTTGCGATTTTTTTGGTGACTCGCAAGGCGAATTTTTCTATGGCCGTGCTTCGCAAGACGAATTTTTTTCCTTTTTTGGTTTGTTTTAAATCGCACTTCGCAAGACGAAAATTTCGCAAAACGAAACGACTCGCGGAACGAATTAATTTGTATTGTACTGGACTGACCAAGAACACCATCTTAATAATACTGTGCAAAGCTAGGACATACTGTGCACATGCTTGGATATGGAATTCTTGGCGGCTGCTCCATAGCTAGAGGTCTCCTGTCCCTTGGAGAACCGGCAACATCAAAATATCTTTCACAAACATTGCAAGATAACTTTTTAAAAAATGAGTTGGTTTTTGGTAGTACAAATTAAACAAGGGTAGGAAACGGGATCAACGTTTTGTTACCTTCACTCTTTTTCACTGCAATGACTGCAATAGAAATTGCAATATTTCTATAAATACTGTTGCTTACCCAGAAGTTTTGGGATCAGGTGAGTTTTAAAAAAAGTAAATAAATTTAAACATGCAGAATTACAGTCATTTGGAAAGGTGGACGAGCGAGTGTACATAAAACTACAAGGACCCCTGGCTGCAGCGTTGGGCGGGGGGCGGGGGGGGGTAAGTGCTGCCTTTACTTTTAAAAGGTAGCCCAATTCTAACTTGCGCTGACTAAGCAACTGTGCTGACTGGCTGCTATATCCAGCACAGGTTTAGAGGTGTGCAGCACAAGTGCTGCTGCGCAACTCAGAGCAAGGAGATATTTATCCCCTTATCCTGTGTTGTGTGCCAGCTACCCCATGGAGCTATCTGGATCTGCACCATCAGCAAAATTGCTGGCACATATCTGAGCAGCCCGGTGTAACACCAGGTTGGCCAGGGAGCATGGCAGGATCCGGCTTAAGAGCCCAATCCTATCCAACTTTCTAGCACTGGTGCAGCCTCAATGCAGCCCCGAGGCAAGGGAACAAATGTTCCCACACCTTGAGGAGGCCTCTGTGACTGCTACCCCAACACAGGAAGCAGTGCATACTCTATTGGCACTGGAAAATTGGATAGAATTGGGCTCTAAGTTGCCTAGGCCAGTCCTATGCCCCTCCTGTGCCCTATTTGCCCTCCCCCCACCCCAAAACACCCCCATTCTGCACTGACTCTAAAAGAGAATATGCATTATGGCACGTTTGCGACACTCCTGGGCTTATGCAAGGGACTTGAGTTGGCTCAACTGCTTATGTGGATTGCGCCCTGGATCTCAGGGAGCAACCCTTTTATTATTATAAAGAAGAAGAAGAAGATCTATATTGTCCACAGAACTCTGTGGAAACCTCTGAGAAATGACCCAGCCTCTCTTGCCTTTCATTGTTATACTTTTATTTTGAGTTGACTGTATTTGAATTTTAACTGTTATTTATTATGGCTGGGACTGAGATAATCCCTTGCGCGAGCAGCAAGCTTTTCACGTGCACAAGATGGTCTTCTTGCCTGATCTGTGCAGATTTCCCTTGCTTATTTTAGCAACCCCCAAGGGTAGCATCAGAGGTGGGTCAGGCCAGGCACTAATAGAGGATCCACACCCATTAGACAGCCAATCTGGCTGGGCTAATTCCTCTAACCTCAATACCAACAGCAGCAGCACCCAATGCATGGCCAGGGACAGGTGGTGCTTCCATGCTGAGGGCCAGTTTCAGGTTTTGCCCCAGCAACTTGGCTGTGCACTGGTACTGCCCCCCTTGTCATGCCCCAAGCCATTTCAGAGTGGTCTTTTCTCTCAGAAATGGCTTGGGGGGGGGGCTTTAGTGAAAATGAGGACATAGTTGTGTTGCATGAGTAGAATTCCACTCATGCTTTCCTTGCCCCAGACCTACTTTTTATGTTTGTTTTAAGAACATAAGAACAGCCCCACTGGATCAGGCCATAGGCCCATCTAGTCCAGCTTCCTGTATCTCACAGCGGCCCACCAAATGCCCCAGGGAGCACACCAGATAACAAGAGACCTCATCCTGGTGCCCTCCCTTGCATCTGGCATTCTGACATAGCCCATTTCTAAAATCAGGAGGTTGCACATACACATCATGGCTTGTAACCCATAATGGATTTTTCCTCCAGAAACTTGTCCAATCCCCTTTTAAAGGCATCCAGGCCAGATGCCATCACCACATCCTGTGGCAAGGAGTTCCACAGACCAACCACAAGCAGTTTCTGAACTGAAAGCCACTCAAAAGACAGGGCATTAACATTTTGAATCAACCTAACAAACAAACAAAATCTACATAGGACAGCCTTTCATCTTCATAGTCCCATTTCTTGTTCACATGAAAGAGTGACAAAATGGAACAGATTTATTCAGTCTCCACAGTGTGATCCCACATTAAAGGAGTTTGGGGAGTGAAATATTTTTTTTCCTACATCAAGGCTTTGTATTGGGAGCTAAAGCTGACCTCGTCCAAAAATATTCATTTTTTCCCACCTGTGCCATTCACCGCTGCCACTCTACTACAAGCAATTAAAAACTTGCATTCAGCAGGAGTTATTAACGTGCTATCCAAAGTGATGTGATAAACTATCCCACGTCTGTGGCAGTAACTCTACAGATAAATAATTCAGTAAGGAGTACATTCTCCAAAGGAGACTCTAGAAGCCAATGAAGCATTTTACTTAGCAGGCCTTGCACAAAGCACATGGATCCTCTTCCTGCACCACATTTTGGAAATTCAACCCCTTAATATCAATATTTGTCCTTGCTGCACTAGGTTTTAAAAGCCCTCTGGCATTTCTTGTATGCAAGAGCTACAGATCCACAGCCTTGAGAAAGGCAATCCATGTGAAACAAAGCTATTTAACTGCAGCTGAAGAAAAGAGGGAATGTCAAGGTAAAAATTTAAGGATTTTTTTCTCTTTGAAGCCTCCACGTATAGCTATGCAATAGTATTGACTCAAGAAGTAATGTTGAGCACTGGAAGTGTTCAGTCAGCATTTTAAACTATTATGAGCTACCTTCTGAACCATTGCCAAGTTAATAGACAATGAAAGATAATGAGCTTGAAATTGGGTGTTAAATTGCATTTTTGGTTCTCTCCTTTTTTTTCTTCAAGTTTAACCATTTCCTGCAGAAACAACATTCTCGTTTGGTCTGTCCTTATGTAAATGTCCATTTTTAGGTCACAGACAAAATCAAAAGCATACAGAATGGAATTATCTCATTTTGTGGCACAGATGTGCTGCATGGGGCAAGGAAAGTATAAAAAAATTCATCTGAGGGACGAAATACTTCCAAAAGAGGGAGAAAGCATTATATGGCTCTTTTATCCTGGAAAGCATTGCTTGGGAATCTGTCAGTGGCTTAACAGGAGTGTTACCAGTTATTTTTTTGGCTCAGTTAGATATTAGTATCCTAGCACAAAGAACATCACAAGTTTGTTTGGTTAGGGTCCATGCTACCCTGAAGTTCTGTGGTGTAAGTTCCTCAGAAATGAATAAGAGATGAACAAAAGCATCAGAAGGTATAACCCACTCAAATGTTTGTGTAAGCCCCACTGAAACAAATAAAAGTTGTTCAAGAGAATAAAATGCCATAATCCCACAGAAAATTCTCTGACACAACCATTGAAATGAATGGGACTTGTGCAAGACCAGGAACAGAACAATGGACTGCAAAGCTCTCATTTGTTTCAAAGAACCTTTTCGCAGGAGAATTTCTCAGTTAATTGTGCCTTTGTCTGCTTAAACGTGTCTTCATCGTCTTCCAAATGCTGAGAGCAGCTAACATCATGCTTTAAAGACAGAATAATATAAATATTGAAATGGCACATGGAAGATGTAGCAAGCCCGAATACACTCCCTCACAAGTGAAATGTCAACCTACCCAAAGGGCCTTACATTGCACTCAATGGACATTAAGCTCTGACTCCAGCAAGCCAGAGGAAGGAAGTACTGTATCTATATCACAGCTGCCAAGAATGTCCCTTTATACACACAGTTGTCAATTCAAGCTGGTGTATGTCTGTCACTACAGTACTAACAAATCCTTATTTTATTAAGAATTATAGTTCAGCATAGGCACGGATGGCCATCCACAAAGTGGACAATGTGGCTCACAATGAGTGGCACACTGCAGGGAGAAGCAAGCAGACTTAGAGTGCCCTTCATCCCAAGTCTGCCACCGTCTCCCTCCCTGCCACCGTCTCCCTTCAGCCTGCTGTGGATGAAAACTCTGATTTGCTTCCCAGTCACTAAAATCAAGTGGGAAGTAGATCAGAAGGCAGCAATTCATTTCCCTACCCTTGCTCCTTCCTTGCTTAGCAATCCATTTCCCTACCTTTGCTTTAAACAAAACAAGAAGTACAGGAGCTCCCAGGATATCCTGCACTTCCTGTTTTGTTAACAATGTCCATGCAAAGAAGGAACGAGGTGAGAAGATTACAGGTTGGAGGAGCTGCAGTGGTAGTGGCTTCGTGTCAGTTGGGGGATCACCTTGGGCATCCCTGAACACAGACAAGGAAGTAGTTCCATAAGGTAGGAATGTAAACATCCACATGTGCATGTTGAGTTTTGCCTGAAGACTATCAAGCGCTAATACAGATCACAGACAGTCAATGTAATGTCTCACCAGTGGGTCCCTCTTATCCAAACAAGAGGTTCAAACAAAGCAAGGATTGTCAGTTTCCCATTTATGGAAACTAAATTAATGACTGTAACCTCACATTCCTTAGGTTACACAACCTACAGTTGTAAAGGCTAGGTCAGGGCAAAGCAGGAAGGGCAAGCAACTAGACCAGGACAGGCAGCAGATTGCACTGAATTCTGTGGAAGAAATATAGGACACCCCTTACCCTCCAGCTCAGCCAGCAGAAGCACTTTTTCATCACCTCAGAGTATCAGGCAGCTTTGGCTGGTGGACAGGAACAGCTCCTCTCTCTCAACCTTGGGGGATGAAAAGCTGCTGCCACTGGCTTTTGCCCAGGGTGGATCCCCATTCTTCAAACCAAAGTCTAGTGGGTGGTGTCACGAGGGAAGGAAATGTTCAAGCAAGTTGGGATGGACCTGCCCCGGTTAAGCCCTCATGTCATCTGGGTCCCACCTGTGGTGCTGAACCTGTGGCATATGGGAAACATGCTGTTTATGTGAAAAGCAGTAACCCCATATCTCCTCTTCTTCCTCCCCTAGAAATCTAGTTAATATAAAATATGTGATATGATGTCATCACATGGTGAATTTTTCTGATCCTGATCTATTCCATTGGCTGCCACTTTAGGGGGCAGGGAAACTCACAACTGTGAATACTGTACTGTATTCACAACTGTGAATAATGAATATTGCCTCAGCCAGATTGTTCCCTAAATTCTAAGGTATCTCTTTACTAGTTGTGTTTCGCAACCAGAAGTCAATCAGTTGGAATCTATTATTCTTATGGAATTTCCTAGCAATGTGTGGGATATGTGTGTCCTGTTCCCTTTCCTGTATTTTTTTTTTCAGTCAAAACTGCAACAAAAGTGAATTTTTAAAAATGAAATTAAACTTTTCCCCCAATTTCTTTTTTAAAAATTATTATCAAAATTGTGTGTTTGCACAAGTATTTTAACAAATGAAATACTTGTAAAAAAGTGACTTGTGCATTTTTGAAATTTAGATTGTTTTCCCCAAAATATTCCACATACACAGATATGGTGGTTTTTTGGTTGCAAAATCCTTTACCGACGTTTTGAAATCTGGATTTCCTGTTGAAATTAAAATGACATGTAACACAAGGAATATTTATTTTATTTATTAATAGTTTATAGCTTTCTTTCCCCCATCACACTGTTTGAGGGGGGCAAGTATCAACATAACAGGGCAGAATGGAGGAATCTGCCAACACTACTTGCAGTGCTATGACATCATGTTATGTCATTTTGTTTTACTAAATGATACAGGAAAAAAAGAACAGAAGATACAGCCTTGCTATTTTGGGCAATAGGCCTACTGCATGTCATATCATCTAGTTAGGTATGCTTCTTAAAAGTCTGTCACCAAACCTTAACATATTCATATGCACGGAAACTTGTTTATGACTGATCAACATTAAATGTATAAATGCACATGAACACTTCAAAGTTGTGGCAATAATAGATGAAGTAGTCTCTCAAATGAGCAGAACAGCCTAGAAGAGAAGCAGTAGAGGAATAGCCATCTGGTCAGTCACCTGAACATGTTGACCAACTGATATTAAATAAAGATGGGAAGGTAGAATTCCTCATTAGTTTAATGGTAGGATCCTTCTTTTACTTTCCTTTTCAACTAATGAATTAAATTAATCCAGGTTCATTTTTATAAGCCTCTGGGGTCCAAACATGGAGGACAGTCATTTTAGAAAACAATAAATTAAAAAAAGCATGTAGCATGCATTAAGTGCACGTATTTCATAAGACCCTAGGTTAATACAACTGGCATCTAGTGTAATTAATCCTTGTTAGTATAACAACTAATATCCCTCCCTAGCATGTTTCCTTTAAACATTAGGATATTAATTAAATGTTTTCTGGTTTTCTCTCCTTTTTGAGGAGGAGGAATTTTTTTTTGTCTGCATTCTTCAATGCAGCATAATGCCGTGTAATACTTGCTCTGAATAAATACCTTATAGAGATGTTTCCTTACAATATCTGGTTTCTTGCAGAAATTCCGAAGCCTTTTAAAAAGCTGTTCAGGTGTAGAATACAGATATTCAGCTGCAGGAAAAACAGATACATTTTTAATGAAACAAAAACCTCAAAGCACACACTCGATATTAGTCACTTTACTAATTAAAAATGCATATTGCTCTGTGCCGCCTCGTGTTTTACATTATTTAAGCATGATTTTATAAGGTTACCTCAGCTCACAAGGATGTTTAATGCTAAATAAGACTGTGTAGTTGTGCTGTTTAGACATCTCCTTTGGGTGATTAAAATACATTATTCTAATGTAACACAATGCATATGTGAGACATTTAGCGATGAGATTTTTCAAAGGACTGGTACTACATTAGTGTGTATCCTGTAGCAGGGTTGCATATTATTAAGTATTAAATTGTTTAAATAATTTGGTATGATTTTTTTTTAGGCCTCAATTTTTCTCTCTGTATATCATTAAAAAAAAAATCTGCAAGCGATCACAACCGAGCGACCTTTTTAATAAAAAAAATCTATCATTATAGACTGTGTATGCTAACAATGAAGAATGCTATTTCAAAACTTGCTTTTGTGTTATCTTGAAAGAACAGATGGTAAATATAAACTTAGTCTAATGTATTAAAACACATTAAAAAAATTCCTTAGCGCTAACATGGGAGCTTGCCAAATAAACAATTCCTGTTGCTTAAGTTTATTCTCAAACTTTGCATTTTAGAATTAATCATGCATTAAAACCCAGACAGGGAAAGAAAAAGAAGGAATAGGCAGGAAGCTACCTGGAAATATTTCTGGATAGACCAAAGCTTTGGGGCAGAGTGGATAACAGCCACAGTACACGGCTTCTATCCTGCAAGAGGGAAAAAAGTACAGATTATTTACTATTATTACATTACTGAGCCCCAAAATGAGATTTGGGCCAACAGCACAGAAGTTGGCTGCAACAATCGTATTCCCTGTACATCAGTGTAATCTCCCTAAATGCCAAAGTTGCTCTTTTCAAAGATAATTTTATTGATCACATGAATTGCATAGAACAGAACAACGAGCATATGTTTTGTTTCTCTGAATAAATCAAAGCACGGCTCTCCATTTTTTCTGCGTGTGTGTGTGCATGCAGTCTTTTTTTAAATACTGCTTAACACGTTTTTATAATCAGCAGACAGGCACTTGCAACAACACAATAACGCATGGGCAGCTTTTCTCTACGGCAGTTGGGGAGAAGTAGGGAAACTCACCATATTCTTTCGCAAAATGCTGTCAAACATAAACAGCGATGAACTGGCACAACAAAGCAATCCATATAACCCAGCAACTGGTTACATTGAAGATGCTTTTGAATCAATGCGAAACTCTGCACTGGAACACAGCAATTGGTTGTAACCCTGTGAGGAAAAGATCCATGCTTCCTAGGCACAGGTGAGGGTGCAGGAAGTTGATTGCAAGCTTAGCAGGTCTTGTATCAAAATCCCCAAAGATGTTTTAAATATGGATAACTTGGGAGCTCTGTGGCTGCGTGGATGTGTTTGCGTGTGTGAATATTATTTGCTGTGAACAAGGAACTGATGAAAAAGCTTCAGTGCAAGTGCTGACTTGGCATGGCCACGCACCTTTCAGCTGTGACCATTATCTTTATGTAAAGAAATTCAGTGACTCTCCGCAAACACTGCATAAGAGAGTCTGACAATGCATAATAGATTGAACCCACTTAGCTATACACGTATGCCTATATACTTTTAATTACTAATTACAAGCTAACCTTTCCCTGTTAATACACTACCCTAGTACTCCTTTGTCAGTTTTCTTTAAAAAAAAAAGTGATTTGCTGAGAGGCACATTCGAGCCACACATTTACAACTGCTTTCCACAGCATCAACAGTCAAATACCATATGATTTAAAAAAAAAACAATGCTAGAGAATATTCATAGCCAAGTAGGTTGTTAATATTTGCATGCTATCATGAGGATGAGTTACAACAGTGACTATTTCCGCTTCTCCTTCTTCCATCTCCCTCTGCCCCATAATGGCCATACATCTGACATGTAATAAACTTTAAAGATAAAACTGTAAATTATGTTGCCCAGAAATTAGGCAGCAGAGTTGAAACCACTTTTTAAGATATGCTTATTTTATGAGATTCATTTAATAGTATCCAACATGTTGGAGAAATTTTTTCTCCCTCTCTCTACTGGAATTTCAGCATCCACCTCCTCTTCATGCAAACTGAAAGCAGTATCAACATTCACCTTACTGGATATACAACAGCAACAACAACAAATCTGTGTGCTTTATTTCCTTTTCACTCATTGAATATATCTCAGCATTTTCACCTGTTGTTTATTCTCTCTCTCTGTTTTTCTCTTATGATAAAGGGCCCATTACATTTGGGACATTCATCAAACACGGGTGTCCTACACTGGCAGCATCACACTCACAGGTATTTCACATGGCCTCCTCCATAATTACACTACAGGTGAAGCCTATCTCCACAACAACCCAGGATGAACACAACCCCAGTCTGGTTCTGTCTATGTTGATGGGGGACAAGTGCTCATGAAGACATTTGACAAATAGACCAATCCCACCCAACATTCCAGTTCACCTGCAGCGCAGCCCCAACATAAGGGAACAAATGTTCACTTACTTGGAAGAGACCTCTGTGACTGCCCCCCCACCGCAGGACACAGCGTGTATCCCACTGGCACAGCTGCATCAGAATTGGAAGGTTAGATAGTATTGAGCCCAAGGTGTGATACCCTAAAGGTAGGATCTGTGAGGCTGTGACATGGACATTCACATCTTTTCAAATGAAAATAAACATCACAACTAAATTGCAAATGCAGCTTACAGCCCAATCCTGAGCTGCTCGGAGCTGCGGGACCTGGCGGCTCCCTGGTGGGCTCCCGCCAGATCCAGAGCCTCCTGCGCTACCGCATGAGGCTCCTCAAGAGAAGGGAACTTTTGTCCCCTTCCCCCGGGTAAGGGAAGCAGCCCTGCAATTGGGGGAAGCAGCCCTGCAATGGGCTACTCACTTTAGCGGCGATTGTTTGGTCGCCGCTAAAGTGAAGGCACTCATGTTGGGCGCGCAGCCCTCCACGAGCGCCTAGGATCCTGCGGAGCTTGGCTCCACGGATCCGCCTCTCCCCCACCCCCTGGAACACCCCTGAGCATGCCTCCCCCCTTCCCGGAATGCCTGCACCACAACCCCGACCACGCCCCCATTCCCCAGCCCAGTGGTCGCAGGGACCACCGAGCCGCGGAAAGCGGGCGCCCGTCAGGCAGTGGCTCAGCGCCGGCCAGAGCTGAGCCACCTCCAGTGGGAGCCCGGCAGTAAGTCCCACAAACATGCCTTACAGCACGTTTGCGACTGTAGTCCGCACCACACCATCCAGTCAACATTTGCCAGAAATTACAAGCACTTTGACTGACAGGAAGGGGTGAATGGGGATTATGGAAGAACATATGAACATCTTATTCCCACACTCACCATGAGTGCTGTACACTTGTCCACCTATGCGGTGGGGGGAATAGGTAGAATAGATCACTAATGAAGGAACTTCTACACATATGTGCTGCACCCACAAGGCGGACTGAATCTGCTCTATATCTTTTACTGAAGGCTAATGTCACAAAAAATAACTGATGATTTATTTTTGATATGTCGTGTGTTAAAGTGCAGAGAATTTTAAAGATGTCTTTTCTTGCAAGAAAAGAACCATGAGAATTTTAATGCCACCCTAGAACATAAAATTATATAAAAGCAAGGGATTTTCAATTAATTTCCTTCCAAGAAACAGAACAACAGGTCAAAGTGCAACTATAGTCATCTTTAAAGCATATAATATCACCCTCCCAAGGAACTCAGTCTGTTTCACAAATTAGTAAAATCCAGAATTAAATATTTATGTAATTTGACAGATAAAAGGTAGAATTTTGAATTTAATTCTTTCATTTGAACATGACCCTACATGCTGATGTAAAAATAAACAACAACTGCTAACATATTCCCA